>NC_059350.1:13112500-13415000 GCF_019703515.2 Myxocyprinus asiaticus
TTTCCCCTTGTGCTTAGCTGACTCTCTTTTTGGAACATTAAATTTTTTTCTTATTAAACCATTGGACTTATTTTTACATGCTGTGTTTGTCTTCCTTTTAGGGCTCACCCTACTGCTCAGTGGATAGTCAGTACCACTCCCACATCAGAGACCTGAGTTTGAGACAGGCTCGTGACAAACATAGCTTAGCTTTTACTGCAAGGATTAGTATCAAACTGCCAGAAATACCACAAACAACTTAACAAGAATAGGATAGGACTTTGGGAAAAATTGAGAACAACAGATGTACGATTTTGGAACGGCGGGTTTCGAACTTGTAACATTCTGATTCGAAGTCAAGAGCCGTAACCACTTAGCCAAATTTGACACAAGAGACTATTATCTGGAGAATGTGGGAAAATGTGAACAAAGTATATATTGAAGTGGTGACTTTTTGCTCAAGAGTGTTCTGCTTTTATTTACAATGGCTATGAATTAATTACTGAAAGTTTTGAAGGACCAAAAGAGCTTAAATATTCTTCTAAAAATCTCTGTTCGGCAGAAGAAATAAAGTCATACACATCTGGGATGGCATAAGGGTGAGTAAATGATGGGAGAATTTACATTTTTGGGTGAACTATCCCTTTAAACAGATGCAGATTTTTGAGTGCAGGGGCATTAATCAATGAAAGTTTGTAGCTTTTCAAAAGATTTGTTGAGGGTCATGTCTCTGGCTTTAATTATGACACCTGCAAACAGTGCCTAACCGGGACTGTCCCTAAATGTGACACCCAATATATGTCTCTACAAAGTGATGTGAATGGAATGATTCATAAAAACACTGTGTCAAAATACACCTGTAAATAGTGGAAATGATCAGTTCTGGAAAGTTTTGAATGTCAACAGCTAATGCATCTCTGTTTCGGTTGCCCATTGTAAGTGGAACACAAACTTGAAAGGAAAGCTTGAAAGATATGATAGCTTTCATACCCCCGGGGAAATTGGAGACCAGTGTCCACCATTATGGCAGCTGAATAGCCCAGACAAAATCCCATGGCCATTGCACCCACATTGCAAAAAAAAAAAAAAAAAAAAAAAACATCTATAACTTGAGAGTGTGTTTGCAATAAATACCTCGTGCATTATGTATTGCGGTCATTTTTGCACTCGTCTTGTTTGAACGATGAATTCTGTGCACCCTTCCTTCACTAAGATCTTATGGTAGTATTATTAATGTAGTGCACAGTCTCTTTCATGCACATACATTCATTTATCTTGTATTATTTTTCAGTGTTGACCTGTTGCTTGAGGATTTTCGTAACTTGGCCTGTCACACTACTGTATGTTTAGTGTAGAACATTGCATGTAAGCTGTACACAAAGGGAAGGTCAATCTATCTATCTGTCTGTCTGTCTGTCTGTCATCTATTTTTTGATCCATCCATCCATCCATCCATCCATAACATTTATTTCCCCCATCTGACATGATGAAAACATTTGTGACGCTCCTTATTTTAGTCTGACACTCAAAAGTTTCACAAAAATTCATTATTTACGCTATTCATTTCTAATGAGAAAC
The DNA here is from genome assembly GCF_019703515.2 of Myxocyprinus asiaticus. Lineage (NCBI taxonomy): Eukaryota > Metazoa > Chordata > Actinopteri > Cypriniformes > Catostomidae > Myxocyprinus > Myxocyprinus asiaticus. Next base: position 13,114,058 of record NC_059350.1, read on the forward strand.
ATTGGCTTATATTCACCAAGATAAGATTGCAATGCTTTTTGCTAAATTATTAAGTGATTTCAGAAAGTAATCTGCAGCACATCGTTCTGCTCTTTTGGACCAAGATTATTGTCCCCATAAAATATAATATTTTTTCTTCATGATGGCTTCACATCTACCCTTTTCTTTGCAGGTTTAATATAGCTATATTATAGCCCTAGTGCAGTGGGCATAGCAGATGACATCAGATGAATGGACATTAATTGCCAATGTTTTGCCTACAACAAACTCTCTCTCTCTCTTTTGTTTTTTTTTTTTTTTTTTCATTTTAACTGTAGGCTACATTAAACAACCTATATACATTTAGGGTAATGGAGAGAGGAATAACCAGAGCATCCTTAGAAGTCCATTACCCCTCTGCATTTTCATTCCCCTATCAACATTTTTCATGCATAAATTTGAGTCTAATGCAGGCAATTAATAGATTTCCATTAGAACATTAGATCTCTCTCTCTCTCTCTCTCTCTCTCTCTCTCTCTCTCTCTCTCTCTCTCTCTCTCTCTCCCTCACTCTTTCTTACCTAAGTTGCCTTATCAGTCCTCTGAAATATGGGGAGTGTGCATTTTCATTACTTCAGACTGGGAAGTGTCTCTTAACTGCATAAATCATTTATTCTGAGTCAAAACACTGCAGAAAACAACTAATATTTCCCACTTTCAATTTGTCTTTTAGGGCAATAAATGTATTATGGCACATCTCTGTTTTTGTTTTCAAATAAGCTGAGGACATTACATAGTTATACGTGTAGTTTCAGTGATTGCTGTATCAAGACTCTGTCAAAATGCAATGAAAATGAAGAGGTAAAAATTTATATTGAGCAAATGTCAGCTAATTTTTTGCTTATGCAACTGCACAGCACTTTTGGATAATAGTTGTGTAGACTTGGTATACACCTAATTTTCCACAAAGGTCAAATATAAGATTAGAAGGCAGACATTACTCAGTGTTGGACTGTTGTGTAGGTATTTGCATAAATATAGAGAGATGATATAAATAAAACAAGAATAAAGAAGAAAAATAAACCTGTTTTTGCCCTTAATGTTCTTCCCTTATACAACATGAATCACATGCAAGTCATGTTTGCGTGCAACTTAACAAAAAACCATTGCCTCACTGTCTGACGGTTCCTCTGATGTTTGAGCCAAATATTTTGGCAGTCACCACATACAGCTGTACAATGTGCACTTGTACATTATTCATGATTTAACGGCACATTCTACATGACAGTCCCTTTGGAGAAACCTGGAGTTAAGTGCTCTGCTCACTCTCCTGCTTATGAATCAACCATTATAGGGTTTGCACCCAAAACCTTTAGTTAGCAGATTGTTCCCCACTATTCTACACCTGTCTAGCTAGTGCTAGAAATAGGTAGTCTAGGAATCACAGTTGTGAAGGCTAAGCTAGAACCCAGACAATAAAATAAATATTCCGGGTTCAATGCAAGCTCAATCGACAGCATTTGTGGCATAATGTTGATTACCACAAAAATTAATTTCGACTCATCCATCCTTTTCTTTAAAAAAAGTTCCAGTGAGGCACTTACAATGGAAGTTAATGGGGCAAATTTTTGGATGGTTTAAAGGAAGAAATGTGAAGCTTATAATTTTACAAAAGCACTTAAAGTGGACATATTATGCAAAATCCACTTTTTTAATTTTTTGGAACATAATTATGTGTCCCCAGTGTGTGTAGACAACCACAAAATATGGTAAAAGACCATCCCCTCGTTTCTTTCCTTTCCCAATCAATAAAAAACAGTGTCTCCGAACGAGCCGTTCAGGTGTGCAGCCCCTTATGATGTCAAAAGGGGAAAAGTACCACCCATGGCTGGCAAAGAGATCCACCCTAGTAGCTTAGATCCGCCCTCATTTAAACCTGAGCGAGCAGTGCACAGTCCACTATATTTATCTCCTCGCTAGAGCCGCTTGTGCTAACTCGAGAATGTCCCAGCTACAAGGTAAACACAGCAAATGTTCTGTTGTTGGCTGCAAGAGCGAACACAAGAGTCTTCATGTACTCCCGGCATAAGTTTTATTTTTGATGGCAATGTTCCCACAACAATAGGAAAATCCCTATATGCTTGTGCAAACCATTTTATGTCGGACTGCTTCATCAATGAGGGTCAACACAAGGCTGGATTTGTTTCCAAGCTAAGGATCAAGGTTTGATGGATACACGGCTCTCCGTGACCCAACTTCAGATTTGCAAGTCATAAGTTCGCACTTCATACTTTATAATTTGTTTGCACGTTGTGCGAAAAACGTTTGTTGTAAAAACATTGTGCTTCGTGTAACGTAGCAACACTGTAGGCATTGTTTTACAGTTTCCACATGAGCACCTGTACCACAATTAAAAAATGAGCATTATTCTAAATGTATCATGCCACTACATTGCGCTTAGCGAACGTCATTACAGTACTTAGAGTGTGTTGCTTATTGAAGTAGTATTGTTCCCTACAATGAAAAGTGGAGAAAGCTAAAGTTGCCGTTAGACACCGAACAACACATCATCCATCGTAGCAAAACGGCTGAAATAACCCTACAAAAGTTACTTAAATTCGTGAAACATTTACGTCTGAACTCCAGTGTTTTCAGTAGCAGCCATATTGGTTCTCCTGGATAGTTGTATCCATGGCACAAGCAGTAAAGGCACAGTCCACTTCCAGAAAGGGATGTGGGGAACAGCAGCTCCATTGCATTAAAGCTACAAACACTAAAACAGCCCTTTTGGAACAGGGTTACAAAACAGGGGTATAAAGCCATAAAACCAAGAATAAACGATCTGTGAGGTATTTTGAGCTGAAACTTGACAGACACATTCTGGGGACACCTGAGACTTATATTACATTGTGTAAAAAGGGGGCATAATATGTCCCCTGTAAATTAATTCTTCTGTTAATACTCATGTATTACTTGAGTTGTAAATTGTCATTTTACACACATTTTAGGGTTTTAGGGTTTGTGGACATTACATCGTCATGGCAACGAATAAGTAAAATTGGCCATAGCTTTAAACAGAAATGGGTTAGTAAGTGATTTTATCACACAAAAATCGTTCACAGATTGGCCCCATTCACTTACATTGTAAGTGCTTCAATGGAACCCAGATTTTATTTTTAGAAAAGGAGGGCCAAGTCAAAATTTATTTTTATGGAAATTAATATTATGCCACAAATGCTGTTGATTGAGCTTAACTTGTGTTGAACCTGTAATATTACTTTAAACACTGATGATGCTGCATCTTCTCTGCTTGTTCTTTGGAATGTCCAATACAAAGAGGATTACATGCATAGTTTTCTTATGACTCTATAAGGTATGGAAAGCCCTTTAAATATGCATATGAGCTTTTCTAAACATAAAAAAGGACATTAACCATCTATGACTTTGCAAATACAGGTTTTACCATCATACACATCAGCATACACATCAGTCCATCTAAGCACATACATGAAGTGACTCCAAATAATAAATAAGGCTGTCAGGCAAATTTGTAATGTCACCTAAAACTGTGTTGCTGTTGTTATTATTATTATTTATAATGAACCATAACTGAGAACTCCATTAAGTGTCATGAGCTATGAAAGAGCAACTTCTGGAAGTGTTGTTTAACATATGGGCATGTATGGGCTTCAAATCTGAATGTATTATTATTATTATTATTATTATTATTATTATCTGTATTATTAATAATAATGGAAAGTTGCCCTTTTATAGCCCATTACACTTAATGAAGTTCACAGTTATGGTTCGTCAACATAAAAACAGATAGAGATAAAAAAATAAAATAATAATAAAATAAAATGATTGACCTTTGATTGCGGACCCTGGAATCATTTTGTGTCATTGTTGAGATCTCTTCAGAAACTTTAGAGTAGAATCATGAGATTACTGGAGTATTTTTCTCAGTAGAAAAAATCTGAACAGCAGGAGACCATCAAAATTAATTTACAATTTTTAAGGCCCTGCAACCAAAATACTAAAGTTTTTATAAGCATATTCGCACCCTCCTTCAAAACACATTTATACTTTTCACAATACACAGGCAATGAAAAAGGCAAAATAGCTTCATTAATCTCAGTATTATGGTGGAAAAACATTTATCCTCCAGTCATTGTCACCCGCCTATCCAACCACCAGCCCACGGACAGGCTCACAATAGAAGTGTGGATAAGAGGAGGACAAAAGGGAAAACTGCTGGCAGATGCCTATTGTGCCCCATCAGTGGTGTCATAAATTCACCATCATGTCCTTCCCAGATTCTCATACGTAAATGCATGCACTGTGGGATAAAATTCCCATAGTGCATGCTGACGGCACCACAAGAGCATGCACAATCCCAAGCCCTTCACTAGCTACTATCCTGAGCTGTAATATGAAAGGCAGCAGGCAGAGGAAAATATAAGTCAATTACACATTTTTGGGAGCCCTAAAATAATATATTGCAGTGCAACTAAATATTTGTGATATATAAGGTATGTTGCTTGCAATATTTTGTGTATTTTGTCAGAATACACAAGTACCTAGGGGTGTGATATGATTGGAAGTTCGGACACATGAGGAGTCGGGAAACAACAAAGCAGTTCAGGCAAGTCTTTTATTTTTTTCTGCTCTGATGCACACTGCACTCACTTCATCTGTGGGCTTTCATTCAAACATAAACTCTCAAAACATAAATTCTCAATAACATAAATTCTCAATAATAAACTCTGGGAATTCACACGCCAACACCGCACTCTCGTGTCACTCTCCCCATTCTCTGGTGTTTTGGCCTGCTTTTAAAGTCTCCCTCCGCTATCACTGTAACAAGAATCAGCTGTTAAAAATTACAGCAACAAGTTTGACGAACCACACCACTCCCTCTCTCCCGCACACAGACACACAACCATGCCCCCATCCCCACAAGGGGTCAATGGAAAAATATCGTTTTTGGGTCCAGAAGATGGTATAGTTACGGCATTTACCAGCAGGGGCTAACTGGGCCATCCCATTACAGAATGGGCATTTATACAGTAAATGCATCACACAAAAAATACCTCTATTACAGTTAAAATGTCTTTTCTATAGACTTTTTGGTCATATTTTAAATGTTAAATATGAGGAGACTAAATATTTGAGTTCTAGCAGTTTTAAAAGTACACATACATGGTCACGTTTCTGAATTAGAGTGACATTTAATCACCTCATGATATTTAGAAATAGGTTGCTGAACTGGCTGGCCAACCTGTCCACAAATAACTTTTTTCCCCCGATTCATAATGGCAGATTGTGAAATTAGATAGATTTGACATGCATAAACAGATGCACAGAGCTATAAATGTGCCATTGTAAAACAAAGAATCAGACATTAGAGAGATTTATTTTTTGATCTGGCATATATTATTCCGCATGAGGCTTTTGCCATTGTTTTGTCATTATTGAGACTGAGAATGATATCAGGTTCATTGTTCATTACAAAGCATTTGATGATATGGCTCACCATTCAAAGATGGATAAATTATTCTGAAAATGGACTTGAAAATGGCAGCTATTGTGCCCCCAAAAAATGAATGCAAAGGGATTCACACAAGAATTTTCATATGATTGCTTTTCCTAATTTATTAATTTAGTTTCAGTCACAAGGAAAAAAATCGGATCTTTGGAAATGATAAACAGTTCCTCTTATTGCTTTAAGATGCTAATGGTAAAATCTCTTTTTTTCCGCCTTTTTTATATACTGTATATATACCATCACTTTCTCTTTACACTCTATTAATTTGATGTGTTCCTGTTTTCTCAAGCTCTATGCAGATTTCTCACTTATAATTCATGGTGGCACATGCTTGCCACTATAGCAACTGGAACACTGTAGATTGGACCCATACACTGGCAGCCAAAAGTTTGGAATAATGTACATATTTTGCTGTTTCGGAGGGTAATTGGTACTTTAATTCACCAAAGTGGCATTCAGCTGATCACAAAGTATAGTCAGGACATTACTGATGTAAAAAACAGCACCATCACTATTTGAAAAATGTCATTTTTGATCAAATCTGGACAGGCCCCATTTCCAGCAGCCATCATTCCAACACCTTATCCTTGAGTAATCATGCTAAATTTCTAATTTGGTACTAGAAAATCACTTGCCATTATATCACAAATGAGGCCAACCTTATAAGCAGTGTGTTTATTTAAGGCTGTTGTCGTAACTGTTTGGAGAACCAAACTTTAAACAGTGGTGAACCCCTTCTGCCCACAGTCTCCCCTTGTACACCCTGTACACATAACATTCAGTAACAGCTCTCAATGCAAGACATTACAACCCAGTAAAATGCATAACACAACAAATCTTAACAGTTAGAATATAACAATAAACAACATTTCAACATGTTACAGTATTTATGTACTATCAGAGCTTACTTAGCAGAGACGGGCCACTTCTATTAAAATAAATGGGAGAAACTGGACCATTCAGCGGTCAATGTAGAAAGTAAATCCCGCCTTAGAGGTATAAGAGTCAATCACCTTTTAGATACAGACATCGCCTGTCAATCTATATAAGCCAGGAACAAATCATTTTAAAGAAGCACAATTTCTGATTACACAAATGCAACTATATTTACTTTTTGGTAACACGTTAATTATAAGGTTCAGTTTGTAAACATTGGTTGATGCATTCATGAACTGATGAAATGTTTTTTTTTTTTTTTTTTTACAGCATTAATCCATGTAAATGTTTCATTTATATATACAGATGCATCTCAATAAATTAGAATGTTGTGGAAAAGCTCATTTATTTCAGTAATTCAACTCAAATTGTGAAACTCGTGTATTAAATAAATTCAATGCACACAGACTGAAGTAGTTTAAGTCTTTGGTTCTTATAATTGTGAAGATTTTGGCTCACATTTAACAAAAACCCACCAATTCACTATCTCAAAAAATTAGAATACATCATAAGACCAATAAAAAAAACATTTTTAGTGAATTGTTGGCCTTCTGGAAAGTATGTTCATTTACTGTATATGTACTCAATACTTGGTAGGGGCTCCTTTTGCTTTAATTACTGCCTCAATTCGGCGTGGCATGGAGGTGTTCAGTTTGTGGCACTGCTGAGGTGGTATGGAAGCCCAGGTTTCTTTGACAGTGGCCTTCAGCTCATCTGCATTTTTTGGTCTCTTGTTTCTCATTTTCCTCTTGACAATACCCCATAGATTCTCTATGGGGTTCAGGTCTGGTGAGTTTGCTGGCCAGTCAAGCACACCAACACCATGGTCATTTAACCAACTTTTGGTGCTTTTGGCAGTGTGGGCAGGTGCCAATTCCTGCTGGAAAATGAAATCAGCATCTTTAAAAAGCTGGTCAGCAGAAGGAAGCATGAAGTGCTCCAAAATTTCTTGGTAAATGGGGGCAGTGACTTTGGTTTTCAAAAAACACAATGGACCAACACCAGCAGATGACATTGCACCCCAAATCATCACAGACTGTGGAAACTTAACACTGGACTTCAAGCAACTTGGGCTATGAGCTTATCCACCCTTCATCCAGACTCTAGGACCTTGGTTTCCAAATGAAATACAAAACTTGCTCTCATCTGAAAAGAGGACTTTGGACCACTGGGCAACAGTCCAGTTCTTCTTCTCCTTAGCCCAGGTAAGACGCCTCTGTCGTTGTCTGTGGTTCAGGAGTGGCTTAACAAGAGGAATACGACAACTGCAGCCAAATTCCTTGACACGTCTGTGTGTGGTGGCTCTTGATGCCTTGACCCCAGCCTCAGTCCACTCCTTGTGAAGTTCACCCTAATTCTTGAATCGATTTTGCTTGACAATCCTCATAAGGCTGCGGTTCTCTCGGTTGGTTGTGCATCTTTTTCTTCCACACTTTTTCTTTCCACTCAACTTTCTGTTAACATGCTTGTATACAGCACTCTGTGAACAGCCAGCTTCTTTGGCAATGAATGTTTGTGGCTTACCCTCCTTGTGAAGGGTGTCAGTGATTGTCTTCTGGACAACTGTCAGATCAGCAGTCTTCCCCATGATTGTGTAGCCTAGTGAACCAAACTGAGAGACCATTTTGAAGGCTCAGGAAACCTTTGCAGGTTTTTTGAGTTGATTAGCTGATTGGCATGTCACCATATTCTAATTTTTTGAGATAGTGAATTGGTGGGTTTTTGTTAAATGTGAGCCAAAATCATCACAATTAAAAGAACCAAAGACTTAAACTACTTCAGTCTGTGTGCATTGAATTTATTTAATACACGAGTTTCACAATTTGAGTTGAATTACTGAAATAAATGAACTTTTCCACAACATTCTAATTTATTGAGATGCACCTGTATATATATGTATGTATATATATACTGTATATTTGCAGCATCCACCACCCTGTTCGCCCCTGTTGGCGTTCGCAGGAGGACGTGCATGTAAACGCATTCAGCGGGAGATGGTGTTATAAACACAGAGACGGTGCGCAAATGCGAAATCGGTCCGTGTCGCACATGGTCATTGAGTAAAAACACCCCCTGCTTGTGAGCAGGACCTGGTTTGAAGAACAATATTGCACTTCGTTGCATCCATCCTGTTCACTAAGATGGGATCAGGCAGAATTTTAATTTGGAATGCTTCTTTTACTTTTACTTACGCCTCTGTTGCTGGTCAATTATTCCCCTGCTAGATGACAGAAGACAGCAATTAGGTTATGTGGGCAGAGAAGCATGGAGAGAGAGCTGAGAAGATGCAGCCCAGAGGCTGTCATGTTTGTGGGGGGCCTCTGTGGGACATGGTGGTCTACCGTGGGCGGACCGAATGAACTTTATCAGGGATGTTGCAGGTAGCGGCACTCTGGAAGTGTATGAGAGGTTCAAAGGAGGTGACTTTCCTGGAGACTACAGAAGGGCAGGTGGGGGTTCATGTCAGCCTCTGTGTTTTCAGTGGCTCTTACATGAAAAGGTGAAAATGGCAATTAAAAAGCATGCTAAAAATATGCTTGCAATCCCCCTCTCAACCTCTGTCTGAGGCTCCTAAGCTTGAGGAAGCCTGATTTCCACGAATAGGAAGACACAGTTTGGTGACCCATTGCTTTTATTTAAAGAATTAGAGGCCCAAATCCCTTGCTTTTGTAATGAGAATAATTACATATGTTGGATAAAATGTTATCTAACATAAAATTTACATGGAAATTTACAATTAAGAATGGAAAGTAGGTAATTTTAAACACCTGAAATATCTGTCCCGCTCGCCAGGCCTGGATTAAGAATACATAGGGCCCTGTGGCTATAGAAACCCCAAGGGCCCCCTTCATAGTAGCCTACAGGCAACTTGGTGCCACACGTTTTCTACCACATTTTTTTTTTTTTTATCTCAATTTTACACAAGACCACATCCCAATCACAACACACAGAGCTACATTGAGTATGCAAACTAACTCCAAATATGAGTTCAAACCAAACAGGTTTCTAGAAACAGCAACAACGTTTGCACATACGACTGCTTTAAGGAGTTTACTTGAAATAGGGTTTTCCGATTAAGTGGTCTATTTTCTGGCCTTAGAAGAGGAGAAATCCTTAATGATATTATTAAAATCCATGGTTTTAATAATGCCACATTCCAGGGACATCTGTGTTAGGTGGTTCAGCCTCTTCTGTACCATTGTTGACCGCAATTGATTTTTAATTATTGATGTTTAAGAACTTTTTTAGGAAAATTTTGAGAAGGAGCGCTCTCCTGAAGCATTCATCTCAAGGCTATGTCCACATTTGGAAAAATATTTTGAAAGTCCCTTGGTTTTATTTCTTGCAGTTATTCCTTGGCTGATGCTGTCTTCTTTTTTTTTGCAAAATGCTTAAAATTCCATCAGCAAAATCTTCTTTTAAGTCTGTATTGTACTTCTTTTGAAATTTTACAAAACGGAAAGCTCTTCATCAGTGAGTGTATGAATATTATTTAGAAATGTGAAAAGATTATTGATCTCTTTGAATGATTCAATTTTTCACTTTCTCTGAGAGTCACTTTTGTAGGCCTGTAAAATCGCAGCTGTTTCAGATCTGTCAAACTGGCCTCTCAGTCTCTTAAAGATGAAAGCAAATACACAGCTTTGGAGAAATAAAGGTCATTGTCTTGTATGAGTGTACTAGTTGAAATAAAATGTTGAAGCATGCAGTTCTAAAAATTGCAAAGAAGAGCTTTTTCTAATTGTCCATTTGCATTGTGAGCACTCTAGCTTCATAACACGTGAATGAATACAGTTTTTCGTCCTCTGATAAGTCAACGAGAGACCGCTGAATATATGAATAGTTGAAGCACAATACTTTAGCTGCCGAGGCATACGCAGACCAGCGAGTGTCTTACTTTAACTTTTCAATTAGTTTGTTCTTATTTGGTTCTAGACCACTGATTATCACCTGCCATTGTGAGGATGATCTGGAGCAGAAATTAAACAGTGTCTTCAATTCACAATTTTTATTCCCACTAAATTCAATGTGTGTGCTCTGCATGGCACCCATTCCGGCAGCAGATTTAACTCCAAAATACAGGACTGTACACCTTTATATACCTGACATGTTGCATGAATTCTCGTAACACTGTCCTCGATAGTGGTTTATGTCAATCCCAAACTCATTTAGTACTGTCATTGCAGAGTTGAAAAGTGATTCCCCACTATGGCTAGTTATAGGAAAAAATTCGAGAAAGCATTCCTCTATAGTTCCCTCGAGAGAAACGTATCACGCTATAAAAGTGAGTTGATCGATATGGGCAACATCTGGCATGGAGTCCATGCTTATAGAAACCTACTTTGCTAGTTTATCTTGTTAACAATCTCAGATAAAAAGTTTTCTCCCATCAATCTGACAATTTCCTCACTTATTGTACTAGAAAGGTAGAATGGATTTCCTCTCCCAGCACTTCCAAAGCGAGCTATGTGTTTTCGAAGACATTGATCGAACTGATCAATCAGTTCAAGTATTCCCATGTAATTACTGTTCTTGGGGAAATCAAATGTCTTGGTATACCCCCAGAAAGATCACACTCAGATAAACATTTTACAGTAGCAACAACCCTTTTTAGAACATCCTCCCAGTACTCACATTCAGATTTTAATTGAACCTTCAGTCCTGCAGCAATCTGTCCCTTAGATGTCCTGGAAACACAAGTTACCTAGCACTGTCGGTGTTGTTCGGAGCTCTAATGATCAGGAATGCGACTGTGCACATGTTTCAAGTCACTGTATCCAGAAGGTCCAGAGAATTATGAAATCCCTTCAAACAGTGTGCAAACAAAAGCAAAACACAGATCCTTGGGTTGGAGTGTACAGAAGCCAGTCACGTGGAAAAGACTCACCATTTGCGAGTTTTTGCCTGAAAAACTCTGAAAAGGTGAGTTTCTGGTGTTTATATTGTTTCACAGAAGCAGAAAAATCACAGCTGTGATTCTGACATGGCACTAGTCCTTTGATGATCCAATAATTTTGAAACTCTCTGTCAATTACAGTAGGCAAGCATCCCGTGTCAGTGCTGTAAATGTAATTTTTCCCTGTAGTCTGATCCGATCCTGTGTCTCACAAAAGAGCAGGTGTCAGTGATGATATTTCATCATTCACCAGACTGTTTCTGTTGTCTTCATCTAAATGAGCAAAGTAACCATTCATAAAAACCTTGCATCTAACTAAGAATAAAACCTTACTGCTGCTAACCAGTGCTGGTTTGTAACAGATTACATGTAATCTGAATTACATAATCAGATTACAAAAATCAAGTACTTGTAATTGTATTAAATTACATTTTAAAATACTCATAATTGGACTTTACTTTTTATAGATTACATGATTACACATTAACAAGGCAACAACATTAAATTGTTCATAATTTATTGATCATTTTCATATCAGTACAGTAGTTTAGTCTAGAGCATACGCAGGCATATGCCGTATGCCCACCTATCTTTCTTAAGATTTTGCGTATGCCCACCTAAAAGAAGAGATGATACATATGGCTGCCAGAAGAACTGAGTTAGCTTTAGATCCGGAACTTTTTCAACCTACTAAAGCGATGCCGCAGAGTGAATTGTTTTTATTTATTTCTTTTTTAAAAAACATTTTTTACTTTAAAAAGTGTACAGAGATTCTTTCTAAATGGGCACAGAGCTGCAGGACGCAGGAGCACAACTGATGGCACAAACAAGACAGACAGTCCAACTATGCTGATCCACCAATCAGAACGTTCATTTCAGACTTGATTGGATATTTGCTAACCTATCATATTTTCTGTTTCAGTAAGGGGCGGGACATTTCCAGCTTCTAATGCTGCATAAGCATCCTTGGAGTAACCATAATTTGCGCTGTAAATTTATTTCCCTGCTAAACGTAATTTATATACATTTAAATTTAACTTATGCAATTAAACTTGGTGAAAATACTGCATGTTATTCGCAGATGCTGGACAACTATGTTCCGTAATTAGCCTACATCAAATTATTTCTTTTATTTTTTCTATTTTTTGCCTTTTACTGCTGTCGCTGGTGCCTTTTTCTCGTGATATTAAATCATTTCAGTTTATATTTCTAAGCAGGAAAACAATTTCACCATACACAGAAAAGCATGTAGTACACAAATAAAAAAAATTATTATGTAGAACATATATATATATATATATATATATATATATATATATATATATATATATATATATATATATATAACAGTATGGTTCACAGTATGCCCACCTCATCAGACACTACTACACCACTGTATCAATATAATCATATTCTTACCCTGAAGTGCAAAAGTCTCACAGATGAACATTTTGAGCATGCGCTCCTTTTACGTTACAACAGTTAGATATGCACCTCAGCTAAGTAATAGATGATGGACTATTAATAAGTAGTAAGGGTTAAAAGTAAGTGTGTCAGAGTTTTGAGCTGTTAGCTTTTTATTTTCTTTTTTTTTTTTTTTTAGCAATTTTTTGATTATTTCTTACTACCTCACCAATGGTGTGCAGCACACACACTGAACTTAATTGCTTCAAAGGGTCTGGTGGATGCCATCTAAGGTTCCTGCCCAAAGGGTTCATAATAGTTAAACTGCAAAATGTACAGCAATATGGAACAAAGCCCATTGCTCTAATGTTGCTGCTGATGCAGTGGAGTCCACTGCATGAAACTTGACATAAAACTTGAATGTTCCTTGTGTGACTTGTTGGAACTTGTTGGAGCTCTGCTGTTTCCAGATATTCTGCTCTTTTAGAATATTCTTGCTATTCAAAAGATAATATCTTGCACCTTATCTTTGGAATAGGTGATGGACTATTAGTAATCAGTAAGTGTTAAATGTGTTTCAGTGTTTTTAGATGAAATGATTATCCTACTCAAATGCATGTGAAATAAAATAGAACTAGGCTGAAAGTAATCCAAAAGTAATTAGATTAGATTACAGTACTGATTGCCTTTTTTGTAATGTAATTTATAATCAGTACCTGATTACAATTCACAAGTAATCCGCTAGTAATCTCGTCTATCACTTTTTCGACATACCAACAAGTAACAAACTTGCTCGGACCCTGGGGCTTCAACCCTGCCTTCGCTTAAAGGGATAGTTCACCTAAAAATTTAAATGCTGTCATCATTTACTTACTCTCATGTGTTCCAGATTGACGACTGTCTTTCTTCACAAAACACAAAAGGAAGCAAAAGTTAGGCAAAATGTTATGGATTCACAGTACCAGTCACCATTCGCTTTCATTGTAAGAAAACGCATCATCAGCATTCTTCAGATTCTCGTGTTCCACAGAAGAAGAAAAATCATACAAAAGTCATGCACATTTGAAAAGACATAGGGGTGAGTAATTGCCAACAGCATTTTTATTTTTGGGTAAATATGGAGATTTTGTCCTGACCCACCTCAAAGACCTTCGTGACTCACATAACTAAATCACACAGCAATATCATAATTTTGAATAGGTTGAATGGATATTACATTTATTGTAGTAAAATGCAATTTTATTAATTAATTTTAATTACCAAAAGCCTAATTTAGCTGTGTCTCACACTGCCGCATACATTTCCTCGATTACAAAAAAATTTACATTCCATAAAATTAATACACCCAAAGACATAACATTATTTGACCCCTTTCTACAGCATGGCAGGAAGACAAGTAAATAATTTCAATTCATTTTCTCAATTTTTTTATACAAATTGCAGTGTTGACTGCATTCATCAAGCTCAACCATTCAGCTTTGTTACAAAACGTATTGTCAGAATGAGGATTGAATTTATATTCTTTCATTTATGGTAGGCTACATATATAGTTGAAGTCAGAAGTTTACATACACCTTAGCCAAATTACATTTTAACTCAGTTTTTCACAATTCCTGACATTTAATCGTAGAAAACATTCCCTGTCTTAGGTCAGTTAGGATCACTACTTTATTTTAAGAATGTGAAATATCAGAATAATAGTAGAGAGAATGATTTATTTCAGCTTTTATTTCTTTCATCACATTTCCAGTGGGTCAAAAGTTTACATACACTTTGTTAGTATTTGGTAGCATTGCCTTTACATTTTTTTACTTGGGTCGAACATTTTGGGTAGCCTTCCACAAGCTTCTCACAATAAGTTGCTGGAATTTTGGCCCATTCCTCCAGACAGAACTGGTGTAACTGAATCAGGTTTGTAGGCCTTCTTGCTCGCACATGCTTTTTCAGTTCTGCCCACAAATTTTCTATTGGATTGAGATCAGGACTTTGTGATGGCCACTCCAATACCTTGACTTTGTTGTCCTTAAGCCATTTTGCCACAACTTTGGAGGTATGCTTGGGGACATTGTCCATTTGGAAGACCCATTTGCGACCGAGCTTTAACTCTCTGGCTGATGTCTTGAGATGTTGCTTCAGTATATCCACATAATTTTCCTTCCTCATGATGCCATCTATTTTGTGAAGTGCACCAGTCCCTCCTACAGCAAAGCACCCCCACAACATGATGCTGCCACCCCCATGCTTCACGGTTGGGATGGTGTTCTTCGGCTTGCAAGCCTCACCCTTTTTCCTCCAAACATAATGATGGTCATTATGGCCAAACAATTCAATTTTATTTCATCAGACTCCAAGCCAGTCAGAGTTTCTTCGACTAGGGGTCACTCTTGGGAGCCCCAAACACCTCTTCTTTTTTTAAAAAGGCCAATGGGAATTGGCGAGTGGAATTTGCATGCCAGTCCCCCGGACATAAGGGTATAAAAAGAGCTGGCATGCAACCACTCATTCAGATTTTCTCTTTGGAGCCGAACGGTTGCATTCAGTGCACTGAATTCAATTTCTTCCTACCGTTCACCTCAAACTGCTGGATTTATGGCAAATTTCAGTGGCTTCTCCCCCTCTGCACCCGTGGAGTGCAGAGAAAGCCCTATCCTTGTCCCCTCGTGTCTTCATGAAGGTCGCAGAGGCAGCCCTTGTCCCGCTAAGGGAAGTGGGTGACCGCATCCTCAATTATCTCGACGACTGGCAAATCCTAGCTCACTCTCGGGATGTGTTGTGTGCGTACAGGGACCTGGTGCTCACGCATCTCAGCCGACTGGGGCTTCGGGTCAACTGGGAAAAGAGCAAGCTCTCCCCGGTTCAGAGCATATTTTTTCTCGACTTGGAGTTTGACTCAGTCTCGATGACGGTGCCTCACGAATGAGCATGCACAGTCGGTGCTGAACTGTCTGAAGGTGTTCAGACAGAAGACAGCGGTTCCACTGAAACATTTTCAGAGGCTCCTGGGGCATATAACATCGACACAACGTCGAGTGAGTGATAGATAGGGAATGTCCTGGTTTCTTTCATAACCTCTGTTCCCTGATGGAGGGAATGAGACGTTGTGTCCCTCTTGCCACAACACTGAACTACCCACTGAAATGGCCGGGACCTTGTCTCGGCTCCTCAGCACAAATCCTGAATGAGTGGTTGCATACCAGCTCCTTTTATACCCATATGTCCAGGGTAGTGGCATGCAAATTCCACTTGCCAATTCCCAAGAGTGACCCCTAGTGTCACTACATTGACACAATGTCTCGTTCCCTCCATCAGGGAATGGAGGTTATGAAAGTAACCAGGATGTTTTTTGCTGGTGCACCTTTCAGCTCATTTAGTATATAAACACATTCTAAACACTCAAGCAGCTGTATTATTCATTGGGTTGGTCTTCTGTTTTTTGTTTTTGGACATGTTTTGGAATATTTGACTATTCTTTTGGATGCAGTTTGTTTGTGTATCTGGGTCAATACAGTATGACAGTAGCTACATGTTGAAAGAACAGGGATGCAAATAAAATTCTCTTGATGTGTTTAACGCTCTTAAAGCTTAAATAAACTTTACGATTTTTACAGACCTTTAAGATTGTTGCTTGTCAGACTGTACAATATGAATGCATTGATAACACCATGGTACACTGTGCGACATTATGTCAGACTGTACGATACACATCGTAGCCGACTGTGGTCCCAATTGTCCCAATCAGTGAACGGGACTCATGTTATGGTAGTAGAATAGAAGCAAAACGGCGAGATTTTCCCTCCAGAGAAGCATTTTATTTTCTTTTTTTCTGGAAAAAAAAAAATCAGCATTTCCATTGCTCCAATACCACTCCATCACGAACAAAGGCTAACATATAAAAAGAAAGATGGATTTTGTCAAATAGGCCTATAATAAGACTAATCACAAATACAAAACATTACAGATGTTGAGAATGAACACAAGAGGGGGAAGTAGCCCCCTTCCCCCTCTTGTACTGTATATAATTAGTTACCACAAGCAAAGATTCATTGTGGAAATAAAAAGACTTGTGGCCCAAAAAATGACAAACTTCTCATTTCACATTGGGGAAAACAAAAAAGGTGGGTTAAAGTATGTCTTTCTCCTCTTAGTAACCTATCGGCCACGCAAAATTTAGAAAATTCATATAGCCTGATAATACACCGATCAGCCACAATATTAAAACCACCTGCCAAATATTGTGTAGGTCCCCCTCGTGTCGCTGGATGTTTTTTGTTTTTGGCACAATTTTGATTAAATTCTAGAGACTGTTGAGCTTGAAAATCTCAGGAGATCAGCAGTTCTATCAGGAAGACTTGCAGACTTTGGCGTAAGCCCCATCTGGCGGTCCAAAGAAGTTGTACTCGGAACCGTCATATCCTGCCGGAGATAGGAGGCAGGGGCGAGGAGCCTACCCCCGTGCAGGACGGGACTGGACTTGTGGTGGTGGGGTGGTGGAGGTTGCCGTGTTAGCACAACTGAAACAGCAAAGTGATAATGTGAGCAGAATTATAAAGCAATGGCTTACATGTGATTGGCTAGGAGTTACCTAGCTAATGGTGCGATGATGTACAGCTGCTAGTCTTCCCGCTAGAACTACACTGCATTTACATTTACAGAAATACTCAAACCAGCCCATCTGGCACCAACAATCATCCATGCAATTATCTAATCAGCCAATCGTGTGGCAGCAGTGCAGTGCATAAAATCATGCAGATACAGGTCACGAGCTTCAGTTAATGTTCACATCTACTATCAGAATGGGGAAAAAATGTGATCTAAATTAGTTGGATGGTGGCATGATTGATGGTGCCAGATGGGCTGGTTTGAGTATTTCTGTAACTGCTGATCTCCTGGGATTTTCACACACAACAATCTCTAGAATTTACTCAGAATGGTGCCAAAAAAAAAAAAAAAAACATCCAGTGAGCGGCAGTTCTGCGGATGGAAATGCCTTGTTGATGAGAGAGGTCAACAGAGATTGGCCAGACTGGTTTGAACTGACAAAGTCTACGGTAACTCAGATAACCGCTCTGTACAACTGTGGTGAGAAGAATAGCATCTCAGAATGCTATTCTGAGATGTGGATTGATGCTGTTTTGGCAGCATGAGGGGGACCTACACAATATTAGGCAGGTGGTTTTAATGTTGTGGCTGATCGGTGTATATAATGCTTGCAAATTCCCTATAGATAATGCACAAACACGACATAGATTTCTATAATTCTAACCAATATAAATAATATATATATACTGTATATATATATATATATATATATATATATATATATATATATATATATATATATATATATATATATATATATATATTTTTTTTTTTTTATTTATTTTTTTTTTAAATTAAATTGTGAATCTTAACTAAAGAAGTTTACAGACGTTTAAAATAAAAATGTTTATTAAAATAAAGCGGTAAATAAAATGCATGATAAATGTAAAGAAAAAAACATAAAATTGTATTAAACGTGTTATTTATTTTCGTTTTGTAAGCTCTGTATCTATTTAATTCAGGGAACAATGCTTTCATATTGCTGAAGTGTTACGCTTTTCTGCAAGTATTTTCTGCTTATTTATTTATTAAAACTTTTTATATAATATGAAAAGAAGAAAAAACTCTGAAAGAGCTTGAGTAGAGTGATAACTGGGCACAAATGTTGCTATGATGCAGAATTTCTGACACTGACAGAACTTCGTCGGAGGCTAAAGATCATCGCAAAGGCTATTAATCGGCAGTCGCACTGAACTGTACACGCACTGAACATGTCACACTGAACCTTGTAACATTGCCGATTTTGCCCTATGACAGAACTCCTTTAGGATTCCCGAATGGCAGAATCGTGGCCAAAATCACACAGTGTGCACCGGGCTTAAGATAGGAGTACAAAATGCTTTTATGGTAGTAGCCTACATGCTATTGTAATATCTTGAAACACCCACCCAGTCACCATCCGGCCCACCCTGGTGAACCGGACCCCAAATATGTTTCATCCGGCCTGTGAGACATGCTGGATGAAAGTGTTGTAAGTGAGCAGCGCTCCTTTTATAATGAACAGAGACATACACCACAAGCCCTCAGGGGCATAGATAGCTCTGGGCATTTTTTCTTTAACAATGAACCAATTTTATGCCATTTCTCACTTACTGTGCGACAGTTGCCTCTCTCCCTCATATTAATGTGAGTAGGGACTCGGAGTGCCGACACAGTTTTTTGATGACAGTAGACCATAGCAGATACACACAACAAGCAGCAATATAGCAGCAAGCATCTTTCCCTAAAACAGACATCAGAGAATGAGAATCAAATAATGTGAAACTATCTTCACGTGTCTGACAGCCATTCTGACACTGAGGGTTCATCTGAGCCAGGAAAATAAGGTTTGTGTGTATGGACATTTTTTTTTTTTTTTACTTTGACTATGTTTGTCAAGTTCCAAATTTTCATTTATAAAATATTTAATTCACTAACTGGATTATAAAAAAAAAAAAACAATATTATATAAACCAATTTTTATAGATTTAATTTTATTATTATTTTTTTTTTTTTTTTTTTTTAAATCTAACTATATCGTTATCGTGATATAAAATTACTTACATCATGATATAAGATTTTGGTCACATCGTCCAACCCTAGATCCCGTAACAAATATAAGCAACAGGATATGATGTTCTGGGGTTCTCTTAATAAATGAAAAATTTTAAGTACTCCACCTAATCTACTTTCCGAACGAATATGTCACCGTAGGGACTTTTTGCCTGCATTATCAAAACGTCATTGTCATGCCGTTCTCACCTCAGTTCAGACAATTCCGTCACAGGCTCTGTAATCTTTGGATTTATAGTGCATTTTTAACCGCAATAAGTTTAATTACTTATAAATATGAGATAGTGTGACTGCACTTCAGTCACAGATAGAGAGAATGGATTAGAGCACATGGGCAGGTGTACAGCAATGCCTCTGGAGCGGCTGACAGTTAAAGTGAAAGGTTTATGGGCACAATGGCAGCTGTCAAAGAAAGCGCACTGGGGGGAATTTAAATCAGGATTTTCCTCTTCAGGGCACAAGCTCTTTCCACTGGGTCTCTCATCCTCTAAAACAAAAATAAATACACATTAAGGCATTAAGCATTTTATTTATTGTTAGTAAATAAATAAATAATTACAAAATAAGAATGTTAAAATCAGACCACATCTCATTTTAACACAGAAGCCACTTTAATTTAATCAGTGCCTTTCACAACCATGAGCAAATTCATTATCAGTTATGCTAAGGTGCATTTAAAATATAATAGTGAAACTGTACTAATATGCAATATGGCAATTCACAGAAATAATTCCCCTTTTCATTGCTTGTTATACATGTATGTTCCATAATGTGAGTGGATGGATTCTACCTTTTTGTTAAAATATTAACTGGACTAGCATTGATTTGCTGCCCTTAATATATCTTATATTGTACTCTGGGCTTTACAAATCACAGTCATTCTGCATTAGACATTTCAGAGCTGCTCTCAAATGAAAGAATTTATTTTTACTATTATTATTTATTTTGTTTAATTTTTTTAATTTTTTTATTGTTATTTCTTCTCCCTCCAATACCAGAATGGGAAAATTATATTCTGTTTCCAGTCTGATCTAGGTGGAAAAATCAAGATTCATGATTCTGAAGGCTGAATCGATGTGATACTGCTTTTTTCTACATTAAAGCAATGCATTTTAAATTGCCTTTAAAACACTAGCCAAATGAGAGACAACAGAGAGAGTAGTTCCTTTTCTAAAAATCCAGCATGTAAGAAATGAGTATAAATGTTTTCACACATCTAGACTGTGTGCTTTTGTTTTTAACACCTTTTAAAAAGAGAGATTCTAAAAACAATGCAGACATTGTTAGTTTTTTGACTTCTCAATGCCTTCAGGCGTGTTCTGTGTTCATTCACTGATTTGGCATTAATTTGTTCATTTGAATAATTATGAATGTAGCCAATGCTGTGTAAATAAAAGCCAGAAAAAAGAGAAAGAAAAGATTTTATGCCTTTTGAACATGGCATTTTAAAGTTGTTAATGAGAAGCCAAATCTTTTTCTTCAAGCACACAATAGTATCTACCTCCTATCTGAAATGTTAAATGTGTTTAAAATGTTCTATGTACAAGAATGAATGATATTAGGATATTACTCAACTTCTATGTTATGTGAACATGTACTATAACATATTGGCTAAAGCCTTGGAGCATTCATAATGTTGTGGCCACCTCTATAATTTACTACAACTATGCCACTCTGGAAAGAGAGATCATTACAATAAAGTTAAAATCAATCAGCCAAGAGAAATACAAGTGATCAATCAACGCATTTCAGATTAATCAACAGAGGCAGGCACAACACAACACACACTGTAAAAATAAACACTGGAAAGTATCTCTCACTTCAGTGAGAATATACTGTATCAAGGCAACTCTGACAAGTGTATACATAAACAACAGGAAAAATAAAAGGAAACAGTAATTAATATACACCGCACCCTTGTGAAAATCAATCAAACACTGTCAGGGTTCTGCCCTTAGTTTTGGGGCTTTCCCCTTTGTGGCAGAGCCCTGACATGTACGTGTTCTATGTCTGTTTTATGTCTTGTGTCTGGATTCAGCAATTTCAGTTGGTTTGATTTATTTACTCTGTGACTGAATCCAGGCACTTGTGTTTTGTCTCGTGCTGTGTAAATGCACTTCGGTTTGTGTTTTCTCATTCCCTTTTGCATTCGTGTCTGTCTTCAGTGATAACCCCGCCCTTTCATTTGCCTTCTTATCTGTCTGATTATTAGTTGTTTTCACTTGCCCTCCTCGTTATCTCCTTGTTTTCTTCCCTATTTAACCCCACTGTTTTTTAGTTTTTTTGTTGTCTTGTGCCATTTTGTTGTGGATATGTTCCCTGTTTTGTGTCTGCCAGTCGGTTCCTGTCCTATTTGTCTGTTTCAGCCCTGCTCCAGCCCGTCATCTTGTTTGTTGCCCTGGACTGTGCTTATATATATATTTTTTTATTAATAAAAGCCTATATCGCTACTCTGCGTCCTGCCATTTACTCAACATAATCTGACAAACACACAATCAGTGCAATATTCACATATAGCCGTTGTTGAACATGCTTTAGAATAATCTGAATGTATTTACCTCTGGACTATACCGAGAGAGAAGGGAAGTAATGTGGGATCCACAAACGATCTTCGTACAGAGAAATTTTCTTCAACCTTGCCTCTTACAGGAAAATCTTAATACTGTTGGTTAAACTAAATAAAACACACTATAAATTACAATTAAACAAATGCATAACACTACACTTACAAGAAAAAAAAAAAAAAAAAAAGCTTTACAATAGTTACCAAAGAAGCAGAATGCTGCAACATGTGCTCATTGTTCTCATGAGAGAAGGTGTGTAATGTCACTTTTGCGCCAGTGAACTTGAACTTAAGAACAGTCCGCTACTTGTCAATGACACAGTTCATCCCTCTTCCCTTCTCCCATTGGCTACAATGTGTTTGTTTTTGTTTTAGCCATACTGTGTGAATGGTTTTTGCCCCCAGACATTCAAGATAAAACACAACTAGTACTTATGTAGACCTTGTTATCTTGTTTTGTTCACAGAAAATGTTCTACTGTAGAGAGAAAGGAAATTATCTTATCTCCAGAGAGCCTGCAGAATTTCCTTCTTGTGTGTGGTATGGTAATTGTTAAACACATAACCTCAGCCTAAGGTTGTGTGTGTGTGTATTCGGCATATTCGGTAGTGAGTATTTAATGAAACAGTAGTGTAACTTCATTTTTATTTCTGCAAGACCAGTGTGCACAATGCTCCAATCCCACAGAAAATAAGAACTCGATGAAATCAGCTTGTTGAAGTTATGGCTTCAGGCCACCAATAGGATTGGGGGTCAAGTAAACATCTCAAATACAGCAGCATTTGGCTATTATTTCTATTAATGAAGAGATGTTGTTTGTTTCAGAGCATATGGATTTACTATAGCATGTAGGCACATTCAATTATCATATCAGTATGACTAATGGTCTAAATTGTAAAAAGGAACATTTTTAAAAGTGTTAGAAGAAATTACATTTGAAACGCAATGTTGAAAACTCTTTATGATAATACATTTTATAAAGAATGTATTATTTATTAATTAATAGTTAATACATACTTTATAAATCAGCTTTCTACTTTCCTAGATTATTAATACATGATTAAAAGCATAAACAAATAGTATATCATTAATTTGTAAACACAGTCACAAATAATTTATCATTGATTAATATTTGCCATATGTGTAGGTGTTAAATAGCTTGTATGAACAACTTGATTACTATAGCTTTTGTTAATAATTATTTATTAACATAATGATTTATTCACAGACAAAACATACCTGCAGTATCTCCATAAATCATACATTTCAGAAATATAGCATTCAGAATGAACATACTGATTGATTCTGAAATGTTATTTGGCTTAAGAGTGTTAAAGGTGCACTCAGTAATTTTGTCCTCATTAAAAAAGGTTAAATGAAGACTCCAGTCATATTAGTAACCTTATAAAAACTGTTATTCTACACGGAGAGGGTCCACACATGGGGGCTGTCATGTTAAAATCACATGACCACCCGAATACTACTCAATCTCAGTAACTGTTCTGTTATTTGACACTTTTAAATCGTTAACTTTGCTGTTAAGATAGCTGACTTCTAAAATGGCATCTGAAACTGCAAACTATTGACTTTAAATGATGCTGCATCCAAGCTGCTAGGTGTCAGTGTAAGTCCAAGATGACACAAAGACAAAAAGTTACTGAGTGCACCTTTAAAGGTATGGGGCCCATATGTGACACGCAATAATCTGTTGATAAATCAATAAATCAATTGAGAAATCGATAAATAAATTTCATGCTAGAGCTCAATTGTTTCATGCCATTTTCACGGCGCATATGGCTTGTGTGACAGGTGGGGGGGTTTGTTTTTTTTGGTTCAGAGCATGTGTTGAGGCAGGGGAACAGCGAAAAAGAGAGAGAGGGAGAGGGATCTGATCTTGCTTTTCATGCAGGGGGTCTCTGGTTAACCCCCGAGACCACCCGTAATTCGCACCATGACATGCATCCTTGCTCAAGATTTCCTTTGCTTTAAGCCAGTGGTTCTCAACCTTTTTTTTTTTTTTTTTTTTTGATGAACACCCCCCCTACTTCATTCCCTTACCCCAGCCATAATTTGACATAATTTGAAAGTGGAGACTTTGTGTTACCAAAAAAAGAAAAAAACATAAAACACAAAACTCAACATTTGTATTATTTGCTTAATTTGCTCAATGCAACTTTGATGCATTGCATAATTTTAAAGTTTTGTTAATAAATTCAGCAGGCTTACGCATCATGAAAGTGAGACCAAATCTTTTGTTTCTTAAATTTAACCCTTGTGCGTCAATAAAAAAAATGTTACTCAGAGGTCCTTTGAGGACAAAAATGTCCACATCGAAAAACTGCCATAATAATATTATATATTTATATTATTTTCCACTTTCAATTAGTTATTTTTTAACCAACATCAGTTCTGATCATAACTACCAAATATTCATTCATTTTCAGTATTTTAACCCTTTAAATGCCAGTTTGTTTACAAAATACCACTGTTGGGTTTTTTTACACATGCACAAATTTCTCAATACACACATTCAAAACATACTCTTACATCCATACCAACACACCCACACAATTTAATTGCATCATTTATTCAATTGGCCTGCAGTGCTCTATAATACAGCAAACAGAAAATAGGAAAGAAGCATGTTCCCTTTCTGTCACTCACTCGATGTTGTGTCGATGTAGTGACACTAGGGGTTCGCTCTTGAAAGCCCCAATCACCTTTGCTTTGTTCAGAAAAGTCCAATGAAAATTGGTGAGTGGAATTTGCATGCCACTCTCCGCCCCGAACATACGGGTATAAAAGGAGATGGAGTGCACCACTCATTCAGACTTGTTCTTCGGAGCCGAGTGCATGTGTGTGTTCGTCCCTTCACCTTGCTACCACAGCTGAGTCCACAGGTGTTGAAAGAGTATATTTCAGAAGAGTATATCTTCCTTCTTCGTGAAGCAGAGAGCCACTGCGGCTGCTTCCTGGCCCGGTCCATCCTGGGTAGAGACTCAGGCGGCTGCGTCAGCGAGCACCGCGGGCGATCTGGAAGTGGATATGGGAGCGTTTCTGCTGGCTCAGTATTCGCGGACCTCCCATCCCCCAGCATGCTGGTTCTGCCAGGTAGAGTTCACGAGCAAGGCAGGTGATCCGCCTCAGGGCGGATTTAATATCTCATTCGGGGCTCATGATGAGGATGAGTTATCGGTCACAGCATTGGAGGGTGGGCTTCTGCTTTCAGAAGTGGACGAATCTTCTGAGCTCCCGCTCTCAGGCGGTAGAGCTCAGGATGAGGCGAACGCTGAGTTGGCAGCCGTGCTTACCCGGGCGGCCGCGAATATCGGGCTTGAGTGCAACCCTCCGCCCTGCCCTGAGCGTTTGTGGCTGGATGATTGGTTTCTGGGATCGAAACGCAACTCACAGCCATGCCCCGCCCCGGTGCCCTTCTTCCCGGAAGTGCATGAGGAGCTCACGAAGTCATGGAAGGCACCTTTCTCTGCCCGTGCACACTTTACCGGCTCGTCCACCCTAACTACCCTCAACGGCGGAGCGGCTAAGGGATACGTCGAGCTTCCCCAACACAGTGACTGTGGAGTACATAAACTGCCAGGGTGGAGTACGCTCGCGTCACATGTCGCAACTCGCCTGCCGCCTCCTCCTTTGGAGTCAGCAGACGATGAAGTCTCTATGAGCCACTCACCTCCTGGGCATCCTCAACCGTGCAGCGGATGCGCTTTCATGGCAGGTAATGCTCCGCGGAGAATGTAGACTCCACCCCCCTGCAGTCCAGCTAATTTGGGAGAAATTCAGGGAGGTGCAGGTGGACCTGTTCGCCTCCCAAGAGTCCTATCACTGCCCCCTTTGGTACTGCCTGTCTGAAGCTCCCCTCGGCATGGATGCCTTGGCGCACAGCTGGCCTCGGGGGCTGCGCAAGTACGCGTTTCCCCCAGTTGTACAGATGTTGTGCAAAGTCAGGGAAGACGGGCAACAAGTCCTGATAGTTACACCGTACTGGCCCAACCGGACTTGGTTCTCAGATCTGATGCTCCTGGCAGTAGCCCCTCCCTGGTGCATTCCCCTGAGGCAGGACCTTCTTACTCAGGGGCAGGGCACTCTCCGGCACCTGCGGCCAGACCTCTGGAATCTCCACATCTGGATCCTGGATGGGACACGGAGGACCTAGCAGGCCTTCCACCAACGGTGGTAGACACGATCACTCAGGCCAGAGCCCCCTCCATGAGGCAGCGTTACGCTCTGAAGTGGCGTCTCTTCGCAAATTGGTGTTCTTCCCGTGGGGAAGATCCACGGAGATGTGCAGTCGGGTCTGTGTTGTCCTTCCTACAGGAGGGGCTGGAGAGATGGCTGTCTCCCTCTACCCTGAAGGTGTATGTGGCTGCTATAGCAGTATATTACGATACACTGGATGGGAGACCCTTACGACAGCATCACCTGATCACCAGGTTCCTCAAAGGCGCGAGGAGATTGAATCCCCCTAGACTGCGCCTGATTCCCTCTTAGGATCTCTCTGTGGTCCTACCTGCCTTACAGAGAGCCCCCTTTGAGCCCCTGGAGCAGGCCGAGCTCAGCACTTTGTTACCAGTGAATGCCTGGAGTTCATGCCGGCACACTCTCATGTGATCCTAAGACCCCGGCCCGGTTACGTGCCCAAAGTTCCCACCACTCCCTTCCGGGATCCGGTGGTGAACCTGCAAGCACTCCCTTTAGAGGAGGAAGACCCGGCCTTGTCATTGCTGTGTCCAGTTCGCACCCTGCACATTTATCTGGACCGCACACAGAGCTTTAGATGCTAGGAGCAGATCTTTGTCTGCTTTGGAGGGCAGCAGAAGGGGAAAGTTGTCTCCAAACAAAGGTTGTCCCATTGGATTGTGGATGCCATTTCTCTGGCTTACCAATCACAAGACCTGCTGTGCCCTTTGGGAGTCTGGGCACTCCACCAGAGGTGTTGTGTCCTCCTGGGTACTGGTGAGGGGTGCCTCTCTACCAGACATATGCAGAGCAGCGGGTTGGGCTACACCCAATACCTTTGCAAGGTTCTACAACCTGCGTATAGAACGGTTTCGACCCGAGTGTTACGGGTTGACAACAGGTTGGCCGGGCAGCCGGTCGGGTGTATTGCTTGTATTGCCCCTTTCCCCTTTTAAGGTGATAATGTGCGCTATCTTGTCCACAACAGTTCCCCACAACTGGTGAACACTGGACACCTCTTTAATCCTTTAAGCACTATTCGTTGGTGAACTTGGTGGTGGAGTAACGCCACCAGGCCCAGTACTCATGGTATGCCCCTTTTCAGGTGAGCCCATGTACTTGGGCTCAGTGCTCCATACGTGGTGATTCCCCCGCAGTAATCCCGTATGATGCGTTTCCACTGTTCGGTTTCCTCTCAGGTGAACCCTGTGTTTCCCCTCGTCAGGGTTCTGCTCTGCCTCGGCCACTTTTGTTGTGCACCCTCTCCATAGATAGGGTCCTCCCCAGTGGCAACATTCCATATGTGAACTTCCCCATCGGTAAGTCCATGTGAGGTATTCTCCACATGTTAACCTCCCTCCGGTAGGATGAGGTCTCCGTAGTGCTCTCCCTCCTGGAGAGGGATGGGAAATTGCTTAATACAAAAATCAGGCCCACTACCTGTAGCCTTCTCGGGTAAGTTCCTCCGCCCACCCTTATCGGGACCAGGGAGACACCTTACCTAACTTGCTGGAAGGTCACGATGTGGTCGAGCTCTCGCTGTGAGGCACGCTGTGTCTGCTCCTCTGTACCTCATGACATGGTTCATCACCTGTGGCGTTTCATATAGGAACCACTAGTGTCACAACATCGACACAACGTTGAGTGAGTGACAGACAGGGAACGTCTTGGTTACTGATGTAACCTCCGTTCCCTGATGGAGGCAACGAGACGTTGTATCCCTCCTGCCGCGGTGCTGCACTGACCGCTGACATGGCCGGGACTCTCTCTCGGCTCCTCGGCACAAATCTGAATGAGTGGTGCACGCCATCTCCTTTTATACCCATATGTCCGGAGCGGAGAGTGGCATGCAAATTCCACTTGCCAATTTTCATTTACCTTTTCTGAATAAAGCAAAGGTGATTAGGGCTCTCAAGAGCGAACCCCTAGTGTCACTACATCGACAAAACATCTCGTTCCCTCCATAACGGAACAGAGGTTACATCAGTAACCAAGAGGTATTTGCTCCATAGGCTAAACATGAGAAAAATGGCGCCATTTGGTGGAAAATATTACAAATACAATTTTTGAAGCCAGGGCTCCGGAATGAAAGCAGAATATCATAGAATTCATAATTGTATGCTTTAATGGCACTAGGATCAAATATTGCAGTTTTAATGGGTTTTAATAGGGACATTTTTGTCCTGAAGGTCCTAAGTGTAACTATTTTGTGTACACAGTGTATTATAGATGTATTTTAGGAACTGAGGTTGAAATATCAAAATTCCTGACGGTCGCACAAGGGTTAAGCAGATGGAGGGCTATATATGGGGCCTTTAAAATGAAAAAACGAAACAAAAATAGTGTATTTTGCATTTGCCCTTATGAAAATTGTAATGTATTTATTTATTTATTTTTTATAGTTTTAACAGTGGTATTTGTAACAAGAGCATAGCAAGCACATGGAAGCATGTACTGTATCTTCTTCATAACCGTGGTTAGATGTAACATGATTTCTATAAAACAAATTATGGCATTTTTGTAATTACAAACAGTAGGCCTACTCTAAACACATGTAAAAACAATAAATACAAAATATAAGCATTTAAAAGTTTTAACAAAAAAATAGTTATATTCCCTCACTCCCCTAATTTAGCCTATGACAAATTTAATAGAGCTGAAGTAGTGATATGATAATATGTATTATGAATCTATTTCTGCCTAAAGTACAGTTAGCGCTACTATAGTAAATTCAAGGGTGGTCATGTAGAATTCTGTGCCGAATTCAAATGGTTTCCGCATCTCGTGCCGTGCTTCTCAGTGGTTCTTGCAGCGCTACAATGATCAGAGGTGCACGTTTAAGAGCTCGAGACCGGTCTGTGTGTAAAAATGCACCTACTTTGTGCTCATGCTGCTCTGTCCATTGAGCCGTATCTACCTACAGAGCTATACAGGAGCGGAGGTTGTGACTTCGCCTGTCTATTTGATGCTGCTAAACCAGATACTTCAGATGCATCGCTAGAATTCCGAATCAGATGAACCGCGGTACAAATGCATTTCAACCCATATACTGGAGTCTAGATAAACATTTTAATGCAAACAAAAACTTTAAGATAGATTTGATTAACATGACTGATAAACGCCCCCTATATGTAACCTAGCCCCCCCCCCCCCCCCGCTAATTTGCTTTCAGCGCCCCCTGGCAACCTTTGAACGCCCACTGGGGGGGCGGTACCGCCCACATTGAGAACCCCTGCTTTAAGCCATGAGTGACGTATGTCCGCAATTCAGGCACCGGTAACCTACCTTCTACAGGATTTTGTGCTGAGTATTTAGCCCATACAGATCTGCCGGAGACAGAGAACGTAGAATCACGACTCTCCATTTGGTCGGCTGCTTCTCTTAAAAGCAGAGACAAACCACATCTTCGACGCCTTAAAAACTTAAAAATGGGAAAATGGTATGAATCGAGCACTGACCAATCACAGCTTCTGTAACATCTGGACAATGATTGATGAAATTAGATTCGCCCCGCCCCCTCCCGTCTCAGTGGGGCAATAAATAATACAAAAAGCAACAGGAAAATTAAAAATACAATTATCAATCAGTCCATAATCTCATAATAATAATATATATATATATATATATATATATATATATATATATATATATATATATATATATATATATATATATATATTTCATTATAAATTGTATATTATAAATTGTTAATCATCAGTTATCATTTAGTTATCAAATACTGAATTAATAATTTGTTAATGTATCTGTGTTTTTATTAACTGGTTATTTTTTAATTATCAAATTGTTGATTGTTTTTAATCTATTAATCCACATGTATATAATTGATTAATCAATTGATTTCTTGATTTCTCAATTGATGTATTGTTTTATTGATTTATCAAATTATGTTTATAATTGATTGCTCAAATGATTGATTGATTTCTCAATTGATTGATTGATTTATCAACTGATTATTGAATGTCACATATGGGCCCCCATTTAAAGGGTCCTGAAACACTCCTCTTTCAGCTCAAGTCTGCCTCACAACCATTTCAAAAATGCAGCTCAACTGGGTGTGGACAGCTGTGAGAACAAGGGTCATAGTGGGTGGGGCAGGACAGTGAAGGAGAGAAAGAGTGGGGCGAGCATAAAATGTGACGAACTGTAAGATTTATATATCTGGCATAGTTAAAGTCCAACTAAATATGCTGAATAGCGCCATCTGAGAAAACAAATAAACTGTCTGAATTAGTCACTCATACAGTTAACAGCGTCAAAGATTCTCACAATTGCTCGTAACAGAATGCACAGATAAATTATACACTGTTTTGTAAGCTCACAATACAGTCCACAGAATCACACTGGTAATTTTTTCTCTGTAATTTAATATGCAAATATATGCCAAGCCATGTACTCTGTTTTGAAAATATGTGAATATTTTTAAAACTTTAATAACTATTGAGACTTATTCCATGACACTGATTCACAAATATAAGTGCTTAGATTGGTTAACACACTCACATTAAGGATGGATGGAAGGATCGACCAATAGCGTTTGTGTCTGGGACAATCAATATAAACCAAATCCCAGTCAGAGACAGTCCACCTCACCACATATCTCGAAACACTAATGCTTATACGTAAATGCGTGCTGTGGGAACATTTAAAAGGTGTTGCCTTTGACTGAAAGCCTGTCCTGTCCCTCTGTCAGCTGTGTGGAGGGGACTTGCGTCACGGTACAATCAACTTTCTCAACTGAGGCGCTTGAGAGTTTGAAGCGCTGGTCATGTGCATGGCAATGACACACTTGGTAAAGGCCATGCCTTCTTATGAATAATATCGCGTACACCTGTGATGATGACTCGATGTTCATTTCAAATCCGGAAGACAAAAATACCCTAACAAATCCCTAAGTTAACCCTTTTTCTCTTGAAATTAAAAATAATGAATGCTGAAATACTCTTCCCATATTGTGCAAGACATATATACCTATTAACATCTAAAAAAAATGTGTTGTAGTGTTTTATGACCCTTTAAGTTGTATTACATTCTGTAAGTGGCCATATCTGTAATTGCCCAGACGTTTGTCTTTATGGCACCAAAATCTATAGTCCAGTTGCTTAATGTCAATAATATTCACAAGCCAAGACATTGTAGCCAAATACAGTATATTTGAATTGGTTTCTCTGTGATGTGCTTTCAAAAAGATTTATTTTATCAAATATACAGATGTGTCTCTTGTCTCTCAGAATTCACCATCAAAGAATAATGATGAAAATATAGCTGCAAGCAGTGATGACGGGCCCAAGCACCATGAGTCCATTTCCACCCGGTGGCTTTCGGAAAACAGTGTAATGTGGACATATGCATTTGACATTTGACATAATTTTAAACAATTTTGAAGCAATTTGGGTAAATATAAGAGGATTATTTTAAAGTCTGTTGTAAGAGCCACACTTCTTGCTGCCAGGTGGTGGTACTATGACCGTAACTCTTAATAGCTGCATCAATGTGAACAGCCTGTGCCAGTCACATGAATACTCTAGGAGGAGTATTTAAAAGTTCAGAGCCTGCAATTTTCAGAAAATCCAAAATGGCCAACTTCCTGTTGGGCAGAGCTAATGACTGTGAGCATGAAAGTTGTTCAGCTTTTTGAGAACTATATATGAACCAATTTTGGTGACTCTAGGTGAAAATGGGGTGTACTTTTCAGAAATCTGGCTTGTACGGAAGTGTGGCAGGAAGGCCTTTGTTGGAGGAAAAAAAAACAACCTTCCCATCACATCTCAGCTGGTGTTTTCCCAAAGGCATCTGAGAAACGGAAAATTTTGGAGGAGGATTCTATGGTCTGACTAGAGCAGAATTAAACTTTTAGGACACATTGCTATACTCTGTGTTCAGAATTTAGCACAGAACAGAATTTGTGGCAGTCGTAGCATCATCAAAGTTGTCACTTTGGGACATGCTGCTCTCCACCAGGGACTGTACAAGTTTTTTTTATTTATTTATTTTTTATTTTTTTAAATTTTAGAATAATTGTAAAGTCATCAAAACTAAGGAATAACATAAATGGAACTGTAGGAATTATGTTGTGACTAAACAAAATCCAAAATAAATTAAAACTGTGTTATATTTTAGCATCTTCAAAGTAGTCACCCTCTGCCTAGAATTTGCAGACATGTACTCTTGACATTTTCTCAACCAACTTCTTGAGGTATCACCCTGGGATGATTTTTAAACAGTATTGAAGGAGTATATATATATGGATTTAACCCTCATATTGTTTTTATAAAAAATTCCATCTTTGGCTTTGTGGGTCATTTTTGACCTGGGCATCATTTGTGGCTTTACACATGATATTATGTAGAATTTATTTATTCATTTTTATTTTTTATTTTTTTTGTACATCTATGAGTGAGATTTTTCCTTAAAAACATTTAAGTTTAGCCTCTTTCCCATACTCTCTTACACACTTTTTTGTCTCTCACTGGGACTGCATCTCGTTTACAAACATGCACACACACATACACATACAGTCACACACAGACACACACATTCAGTCACACACAGACACACACATACAGTCACACAAAGACACATACATACACATACAGTCACACACAGAGACACACATACAGTCACACACAGACACACATACATACACATACAGTACAGTCACACACAGACACATACACATTCGTGTACAAAACACACATAACAAATAAACTAAATCAAGTTACTACTAAATCAAGTTACTACTGTCTAAAGGGGGTGTGGCGAGAGCAAACATTCATGCACACATTAGTTTAAATAGGGCTTGAAAGAGGAACTTGTCCACATTTTACTCTGCAGCCATCTGATGCCAAAACAGCATTCAGCATAATTACGCATCAACATTCGGCAGTTATTGCAAGTTAATAGAATAGACTTTGCTCGAAAACTTAGTAAAGAAGTATCAATGTTGTATACTTGAGTTGTACAGTTGTACAGTTGATGATGTTTACTGTATTTGAAAAAGAATACATTGGTTTCATACATTTTGACCACCAAATTGTATTGAGCAGTTATGAGTAAATGAAAATTCATTCAAAATACTATTAATTCTCACAGTAGATGTGATATAAATTGTATATTATGTTTTATTTAGATACAATTTCACAGAAATGTTGATAAAAAAGATGTATTCATGTATCACACTGGTTTTGCTGTTGTTAATGTATATTTTGAAATATCAAAGAATTTCTACATTTTATTATTTCTAAAAAAAAATGAAATAATTTTTAGTTAAATATTAATAAAAACTTTAATTTTTCTTAAAGTTAATTAATAACTTTCATATTTGTCCGTTAACGTGCCAAAATATAAATCTTTTTACATGTATGATCAGTTATGAACTTGTTAATGACTTACAATATAGTTTTGGATGAAAACCATTGGGTTATGAATGATTTATAAGCTTGAATTCCACCGGGTCAGAATTGACCCGCGAATGCAAAACGTGTATGCAAATTCTGAACGCAATAGGAGGGTTAATTAGAAAATAAAATGGTGGCTGAAACTATGATGCTAATGATGATGGTGACCATCAAATTACAGCAAAAGCCGCCCTAGAGTGGCTTAAAAGCGTAAAGGTTAATGTCCCTTTGTGCCCCATTTAAAACTTTAACCTCAGTCGAACTAAGCATTTGTGTAATGACTTTAATATTGCTGTTCATAAATGGTCCCAATGCAGTTTGATTGGGCTTAGTTTTAGCATAATTGCAAAATGTCTTGGTGGGTGTGAATTGTCAGTGAAATCTATCACTGCTTTAATGCTGTGTCTACTGTAACTGCAGTAACATATGCAGTTTCAAACTGCAATGACATGAACTTTAAAGCTGAAAAGTGTAATATCTGCGCCACTAGCATCGCAAAATGGAATTGCAAAAATCATGTTTGTTTTTAAACAGTTTTCTCAATTTTTTCCCCATCTGCCATTGGTCAGAAAACAGCTAGTCCTGCTCCACACTCACGCTTGTTGCTGTATATCAGGCTAGTCGTTTTGCTCAAATAAATGGAGCAATGTTTTGATAGCACCACAGAGCCAATGTTAAAGTATTTTAATATAGAGAAAATTCCTTTCTGAAACACAATAAAATGTCCTAAGGAGGACATCATATTGTCACTGTATGTAATGTCTTAATGTTTAAAACTGCAATTACATGAACTTAAAATGACATGATTTATTTATTTTTGGAGTGGGGTGGGTCTTATAATTCATTTACCTTGTACTGTGCTTGGTGGTCACCTGTCTATTCCTCTTACATTTCCCCAACATTTATCAAGATGTTGTCCTGGGACATTTGAGGGACAACATCGTTTCTCACTGCCTAATCCTGACACCCCAATAATTGCTGTTCCTGTCTGCTAAAGATTAGTCAAACTCTTCAATGTCCTGTGGTAGGACATATTTTCATAACCCTGTCAGTTTCATAGTGCTATAACACAGTATAAGGTCAGCCAAGAGCCACATGGTTAAAGAGAAACAGGCCTGGGGTTAATTGAAAGAAGACTTTGTACCTGGGATCTCCCTCTCTTCCGATAGCACCAGAGTCCCTAGCGCTTAAACAGCCCAATAGGTGTTAAAACCATCATGCCATTTAATCCTCTTCATGTAATGTGAAAAGCTTTTACCAAGACACCTTTTCTAATGATGTGTCTGTAGCTGGAGGGGTCTTGTTGCGGGCATCTCCCCCAGGCTTGAGGTGAGCCCGGTTTAGCGGTCCTGTGGCTCGACTATGCTTTTGAATAGCCTGGGTTTTGCTAAGACCAAGCAAAGACATGGAGTAATATAAAAAGTGTCAGTTTACATGACGAAGTGGTGTTGTGCGAAATTATTCTAACAGTGCATTGTTAGTGAGGCACATTTTGAGACCGCCATGCTCAATAAAGCTAAATAAAAGCATAGATGAAAGGGACAGATAGAATGTGGAGCTGCTGCAGCGTGGCAGGGAATTATATTAGCCTCTATTATAGCCACTGTTTAGAGACACAAATGCTCTCTCTTGCTGTTCCTTTCACCCTTGAAGACCTGTCTCCGTGTTTGCCTGTGCAAAACTTTTAGAGTCTGCTGACTCACACAGTCAACCTTTTCCATCTTCCCGCCCTGAATCTTAGTCCTTTTGCTATGTTTATGCCCATCTGTGCCCTAAAACTAACATGAGCGTAATGGGGCACTCAGGCAATAAGTCTTATACAGGAGGACATTTCCACTCCTCATTTCAGTGATTATCATGATTGTTGTTTGTTGCAAAAGAGATAGTGGAACAGAGTGTAAAAAAGGGGTATAACCAAACCTATTGGTCCAATGTTGGATTCCAATAGAATGGCCGCTGAAGGTTTCTGTGTTGTTCTGTCTTTTCTGAGCGCTGAACCAAAAACATTTATTAATTAGCTCTTTATCAATTGACTCCGTTATTAATTTTATCTGACTCCAATTTTATATTAATCTGACTCCAATTTAAGTTGAACCTCTAATTTAGATTTAAGCTCTAACTGATTTCTTATCATTCTTTTAGTGTAATCTTTTTAAGTTATTGATTACTCTGAATCGTCCTAACTTTCATTATCCTTTCATTCGGGTCCCGATTGTCACTCATAGTCATATGCCGGCCGATTAATTACATAGATCTCACGAACACAAAATCGCCAGTCCCGTTCATAGTCAGCAGTTGCAGGGTTTACTAATGTCATCTGGTTCGGCCGCCTACTGCTTGCTCATTACTAAATGATAGTTTTATTTAGTCATGTTTCATACAACTTGCTAAGACGGTGATAAGCAGTGACTGGAAGTCTTACGTGGTTTTCTCCAATTCATAAGCTCCAGTAATGATCATTATCTTGGACATAAGTTTGCGGTAACAAAAGGTGTCCCTCGAATCTACCGGTGATAAATGATTTCAGAGGAATACAGAATAAATCAAAAAGTAACAATTTATTTGCCAGATAGGATTTAAAATATAAGTTACAAAATCAATCAAAGCCAATTTCACACATGATCAGAATAAACAAACATTCCTAAAATTAAAGACAAGTCGAAGAAACATACCTGGCAATGGAAAACTACACACAGCAATTGTGTGGGATATCTGACTACAGATTCCCCGAGTTCCTTGCCAATCTTCCTTAAATATCCAGACAGAAAACATTATGTACCAAATGGTATTATCCTTTGAACAATGAGAATTTGGGGGTGAATGGGTTCTTGACTTCCTGGGATTTAACCTTATTAACATACAGGAGATCATTTAAATTGTAGGTCTAGGAGGGGGATAGACCTCTAGAATAATGCAGTATTTGGAAAAGACCTTATAAGTTTGTCACCATTAGTTTTATTGACGTGGGAAAGAGACCATTATACCAGTCACGCAGAGACCTCTTAAATGATATCAAACACATACAGTTGCATTCTTTGTTTTCATGGTATTTGTTATATTTTTACATATAAATCTTGTGTCTATGTATTGGTCCTGAGCTGTTGAAGGGGAGAAGGAGGAGAGAGAGAGAAGAGGGGGCAGCAAGGTGATTTGCAATTTGTCACACTGTGGTGATATTCAGGTGAAGATTTCAGCTTTGTAAAACAATGCAAAAGTGATTTGCAATTTATCACACGTGGTGATAATCAAGTGTAGATTTCAGCTTTTGCGAGAGAGTTCTATGATATTGGTTCTCGCAGAGTTCTTTGACTTCTACTGGAAATGGTGCCTTTTGGGTGTAGACATCCTGCTGCCAGCCTTACAAGTGTATATTTGTTAATCTCTATATTACATTTACATTTTAATAACCAAGACAGACAGAAAGAAAATCACAATCATGTTATGTTTATTATAGAACTATTAGCTATATGGTTGGATCCTGGTCTAAAAAAAGATCGCAGTATTTTATAATAACTGTCAAACATTATATATTGCTCTACAGATTATTAGTTTGTGTATGTATAAACGTATATATATATATATATATATATATATATATATATATATATATATATATATATATATATACTGTATATTAAAATACATGGCCGAAAGTTGAAAGACATTTCAAGTAATTTCAATGTACATTAACATTAACTTATAACATGTTTAACATTATGCAATATAATATAATTGTGACGAGGAGGATGGCGGGGCCGAGTTGTGAGGACACACGGCCAGCCCTGAATTGGGCTAATCACCCAAAGGGGTATAATGACAAGCCGGAGGTGCCAGTTTGAGAGAGAGAGAGAGAGAGAGAGAGACACACATGGCCATGTTGTGTGTGTCTGTGTTTCTTTATGTTTTATGTTGTTTTAAGTTCATGTACATATATCATTAAACTTTATGTTGACTGTTCAGCTGGTTCCCGTCTCCTCCTTGCCCATCCTTTACCCTGTTACATTGGTGCCAAAACCCAGGAGGGAGGAGGGATGTGCTGTTGTGGAGTCCTCGCTGCTGCCATCTACCTGGGGATGGAGGGGTTGCTGCTGGCTGCCGAGAGCCGGAGGAACTGCTGCCATCCATTGAGAAGGGGAGGAGCAGTTCTATCCACCAGGGGTCGGAGGGTATGCTGCCGTCCGCCGGGGGAGGAGCAAGCTATCGTCCGCCAGACAGAGGGAGGAGGAGCGGTTGAGGACCGGGCAACAGCGTGTCCGGGAACCGGCGAGCACGTTTTTCTCTCTCTCTCCTCTCTCTCTCTCTTTGTCACTCCGCCTCACTTTTTCCCTCTCCCCTTTTCCTCCACTCATCTCTTCCAGGGCTCCGGAAAGGTAAGAAAGGGAGGAGGTGAGGGGAGTGTGTCATGCCGTGGGTTTCCCCGACCTGAGTCAGGCAATGTAGGAGTGTGACGAGGAGTAGGATGGGGCCGGGACGTGAGGACACACGGCCAGCCCTGAATAGGGCTAATCAGCCAGGAGGGGGATAAAGACGAGCCGGAGGCGCCAGTTTGAGAGAGAGAGAGACGCACGCAGCCTGTTTTATGTTGTTTTAAGTTGCAATAATATAATATAATATAATATAATATAATATAATAATTATATGATACTCTGGTAACACTTTACAATAAGGTTCCATTTGTTAATATTATTTAACAACATTAGTTAACATGAACTAACAATGAACAATAATTATTAAGCAGGGGTAGACTGGGAAGAGAAATCAGCCGGGATTTCACATAGAAACTGTCTTTTCGGCATATCGCTGACCCCTTCGGCATATCGCGGCGCCGTTTTGTGGCCTGTTCTGCATAACGCGGCAGCTCATTTCAGCACAGTCCCAGTTCTCCCGATGGCCAGTCCACCCCTGATCGGCCCCAAAGTGCATCAGCCCACTGGAAAAATGCCCGGTATGCCAGATTACCAATCCAGCCCTGTTATTAAGCATTTATTAATCTTAGTTAATGTTAATTTCAACATATACTAATAAATTTTTTAAATCAACATTTTTATTAGTTAACATTAGTTAATGCACTTTAAACTAACATGAACTAACAATGAACAATTTTTATTTTTATTAACTAACATTAACAAATTGAGATTAATGTGTTTTTGTATCTGTTTAAAACACTTTGCAATTTCTAAAATAAAATTTATTAATTTTCATTAATAGCATAAACAAACATCTTATATGATATTATTATATTATATTTAAGGCATATTATATTATTTTTAAGGCAGTCAATTTACTACTTTCATGTAGACGACAACACAATATATACAGTGGACCCAAAATGCAGGGACTTTATTCCAGACAGGTAGCAGAAGGAACACAAAGTACAATAAAGGCACAAACCAAAATAAAGATGGAAACCAAACAGAAATAATCCCACTGAATATCAAAGGTGATAAAGGAAGAGCAAGGTAGAGTCTGTGAATTCTCTGATGAGACTAGACAAAGACTGAGTAGAGGGTGTGTGTTTATATACAATATAGTGCATGTGCTAACTGGGGAATGGGGAACAGGTGTAGCTGGCAAACAAAGCTCAATAGTCAGGGGAATTAGAGTGGTTGATATCATGGGGAGGAGACGTCAATGAGGGTGTGACAGTAAACCCCCCCCCCCCCCACGGGCCACTCCGAAGGATGAGGTGCTGGTCAGTCTGGGTGGTTTAGATGGAATTCAGTGAGGAGGGACAGGTTGAGGATATCATCCAGGGGAACCCATGACTGCTCCTCAGGGCCATACCAGTCCACAAGGTACTCCAGCTGACTTCGCTGATGACAACAGTCCATGAGGGTCCATCCGGTTTATGACGGAACATCCTCCAGGAGCACCGGTGGAGGAGGGGCACACTCCTCATTGGAATCTGGGGAAGAGGGAGAGAGAGAAGACCTGTAATATTTCAACAGTGAAATATGAAATGCGGGAGCTATACGATAATGAGGGGGAAATAACTTCGTTAGTGATAGTAAAGTGACCTATATATCAGTGATTTAGATTTTTGGATGGAAGCTGAAGTTTAATGTCCTGGGTTGAAAGCCACAACTTCATGGCTGTATGGAATTCAGGCGCATCCAATTGCCTGGCATCTGCATAGACCTTCTGTCTCCTGATAGCTCGGTGAAGACAGATGTGAGCTGGGTTTCAGACCCTTTTACTGTTGCGGAACCAATGGTCTACTTCCGGTACCTCAGAGTGTTCGCCTGACCAGGGGAATAACGGAGGTTGATAGCCCAGGACACACTGAAATGAGGTGAGGCCCATAGAGGGATGGCACAAGGAGTTCTAGGCATACTCTGCCCAGGGGAGGAAGCAACTCCACTCATGTTGATTCTGGTTACAGTAGGTCCTGAGGAACCTTTCAATTTCCTGAATCTGTCTATCAATCTGACCATTAGTTTGAGGATGTTATCCAGAGGACAGGCTGACAGAGACACCATGAGACGGAAGAAAGCTCGGGCAGGCTGAAATTCCAAAAGACATGGTGAAATAAAGCTTCTGCACTTTCTAGTGCAGTGGGGAGACCTTAAAGTGTAGTGATCTGAATTCCTTTAGAAAAGTGATCTACAGCAACTAGAATGCAATTGAAGCAGTAAGACGAGTGAAGATTGGTGGCGAAGTCCACGCCCAGATGAGACCAAGTTCTCTTAAGAACTGTCTGTACGACGCCAACGATTTTTTCTAACCTCACCCTTGTGTGTCAGAATGTACTCACCAGCGAGAATGGAAGCCTCCTCTGCCGTTTAAATGTTTCGTTCTGTTATAAAAACAGCCACATCTTCAGATAGGGTATTCTTAAATTGTTCCAACAACATTAATTCATAAAGAGCCTCATAGGTATCTGCATGAGATGAGGAACACCGCCGATCAAATTGAATACACAGATCTCTTGCAAACACAGAAAAAGATTGTTGCCCTCCTTTACACAAAGCTCTAAACTTTTGTCTATATTCTTCAGGAGCTAGTTCATATGCTTTCAATACAACTTCCTTCACATTCGTATAGACCTGACTATCTGCCACATTAAGTGTAGAATATGCCTTTTGAGCCTTACCTTGGAACACACACTGCAACAATAATGTTCGTTCATCTTTCCATTCCATCAAATTTGCTAAATACTCAAATAAACTAAAGAAAGTGTCCAACTCATCTTCACTAAACTTGGGCTTAAGATTAAGACTTCTTGCAACATAAAAAACGAGTTACCCATTTGTGACTGCACAGTATTAGACTGAGCTTCTAGCTTACCTTCTCTAATTAATTGCAGTCTCTGTGCTTCGATATCTAGTTTACGAAGTTCAGTTTCTTGATTTATTTTACTATTTTCCATTTCTAAAAGCATCAAGTCTCTCTGTTGCTCATAAGTTAAGGAAGGAAAACTTTTTTGAGGATTAACTTGCTCTTTAGGGTCTTGAACTTCAGACACAGCAGGTTTCTCAGGCCTATTTGTAAACACAAACAAATCTGCCAAGGCTGATTTTACAATAAGTCCTACACCCTCTTTTAGACATTTTTCTTTAGCTGTGAGTCCAATGCCAAAGTGTGCTGCTACCTCTAATAATTGATCTTTACTGCTCCTCAGTAGGATGTTTAAAAACTCTTCTAACTCTTAAGGCCATTTTTTTTTCCACAAAGCTTTCATGAACCTCGTTTAATTAAACAAATTCTAATTTCTCATAATCAGAGTCTTTTCCCACTACAAGAAATACTCTAACTCAACCCTAGACTTCGTGCTTCAACCAAGAGCTGAGTTCCTTTAAGCCCTTATATACCAACAGCACCAATACCTCTCAGATAACCAGAGAGATACAGTACAGCGGCAGTGCCCTCAGCCCAGCATCAGCACAAAAATAACAAACTAAAATAAAAAAAAGTCAACGCAAAAAGCGTTACTACAACCTTTTTGGGAAAAGACACCTTTTATGAGAAACAAACATCTAACCTCGCTACAATAAATTATTTAAAATGCTTGTGGCCAAGAAAATAAACAATGCATAAAGCGATCTCATTTCTCGTTAATGATCTAACAAGACTAACACATTAAACATTATAAATTCACATTCAAACTCACAATGAAATTACTTACCTATATTTCCTCTCCTTTTAACAAACTTGTTAAATACGGTAGCGAATAATCAAAAGTTTGCAATTACAAACTGAAAGTGCTAACAAACAGACCAGAGCACACTCAGGTGATTCTAATTAGAATCAAATTCAGTGCGCGCAACTACAGCGTTTAACACATTTCAACAACAACAACAAAAAAAATCGTAACCAAATTTTGAAACGGACGAGCCCCCAATTTTGTTACAGTTTGGCTCATAACTGCAACAAAAAAAAGGGCGATCACAAAATAGATACGGTTGCAAAATATGTATTTATTACAATGTTCTAGGGGAAAACATAACAAAATGAAAAACAAAGAAGACATTCAAACGCTGACCAGTTCAACCATGGCCATGAGGTAGATGGGACAAACGAGGATCTCATGATTGTAGAGGAGTTCTAATCCAAGGGCACTTGCCACCTGCCCATCCCTGCAAAAAGCAAGTAAAGAACAAAGAGCATTGAACAACCCCACAACCCCCCCACTGGTTAACAAGCAGGCACTTAAATACCCACAGCCCATCCAAACCAGTTTTTCACAATATCACAATCACAGATGGACAGCAACGGATAACAGACAAAAAGAAAAACAAAACCAAAGAAAATAACACGGTAAGACTGTGACAACCAGTGACAGAGGCGTCAACCTCCATCACGAAAGAATGTTCGGGATCAGGGTGTTTAAGGATGGGAGCCTTGGTAAAAGCATTTTTTTAGCCACTGGAAGGCTTGGTTTGTCTCGGGTGACCACGGAAGGGCTTTGGGATTATTTTTAAGCAGGTTGGTTAGGGGTGTGGCTACAGTGCTGAAATTGTAAATTAATCACCTATAAAAGTTGGCAAAGCTTCAATTAATTGGTCGTAGAAGGTTGAGGCCAAGAGGTGATAGCTTGAACTTTCCATCTGCACTCCTTAGTGGGAGATAATACGTCCGAGGAAATGAACAGAAAACTTGTGAAATTGGAATTTCTCCACTTTGAGGTAAAGTTGATGGTCTTGTAAACGCTGGAGAATCCGCTTGATATGGATGATGTGTTCCCGCAGGTGTAGGGCTTTACTGGTTGTTTAGATCAGTGTTACTATCAGAAATAATTGGTAATTATTTATTTAGTTATTAATTAATATTTAAATTAATTAATTGAATCTAACTCATTAAAACCTCATATGGGGCTCCAGTAAATGTAGTGCGCTACGTTTAGGAGTGGGTTTGGTTATCAGCAATAATTAATAATTATCAAAGATAATTATTAATTATTAAAATCAATAGAACATTGATGAGAATCAATGTTAGCTTTTTCTAATCCTTTAAATCAACAATTATCAAAGATAATCTTTAATTGTTAACATCGATGAAACATTAATTAAAATTAACACTAGCTTAATGATCATTAAAATTCAACAATCATCAAAGATAATTATCAATTATCAAAAATCAATAGAATATTAATAAGGATTAATTTTGATGGGGCACCACCCTGGAATCAGGGACTAATAACCAGATAGTATAACAGTCTCAATATTAGATTTTTTTCTTAGGAAAATCGATATCCGAAGAATATCGATTTTCAGAAAAAAAAAAAACTGTGAATGAAGGCTTGAATCCGAGCACTGACATCCCGTCAGCATGACACAGGTGTATGCAAAACAAACCAAAACACTTCTCTTTGTAATATAACAAAGTTTATTTGTGCAGTAATATCAATTAATAATTAATACAATGCAGTCAATAAACTTCCAACTTACAACTATAAACTAAACAGAGATATGATTAGATATGGAAACTAAAATAATCTTATAACACATAAGGTGTGTGTGTGAGAGTGTGTGTGTGTGTAAGGAGGGACGCGAACAAAATGGCGGACGTGACTCTCATGGAGAGTATGTCACGCGAGACTTCCGGCCTGGGAATATGGCCGCAAATGTGGGCGGAGAGAAACCAGTCAATGGTAGCCTAGGGACAAAGCTGAGCTTTATCACGAAGCAATCTACTAGCCAAAAATGTGTGCCAGAATGTTTGTGAGGGGTCGCGCGTGTGTGTGTGTGTGGTTAGTACGAGAGAGAGAGAGAGAATTAAGTGACGGCCCCAAAGCCGATTTCGCGATCATGGGAGAGA
Source organism: Myxocyprinus asiaticus (assembly GCF_019703515.2). Lineage (NCBI taxonomy): Eukaryota > Metazoa > Chordata > Actinopteri > Cypriniformes > Catostomidae > Myxocyprinus > Myxocyprinus asiaticus. The sequence continues at coordinate 13,157,901 of NC_059350.1, forward strand.
AAGCAGCTGTTAGTTTATCACTCAGAGATGCGGTGGACGGCTCGTAAATTGTCCCGTGGTCTTTGATTCTTTAATGGATAAACTCAGTTTGCCGGTCTCACCTGCGATGGCAGAAATGCACAACAGTCCAATGTGGTTGGACTACAATACAGCAAATCAAATTCGTGATAATTAATACCCTGAGTATTAATAATGAGCAGACATGGCGGTCCGTAAACTGTACAAGCAATAACCTTGATACACAAGAATAACACACTATAATATTCTATCTCTGCCCAGATGTAAACCTATTACTGGAATCGCATGAGGACGCAGAATGTGTGTTCATCCGTCCTTTAACTCCGACTCGGTTCCTCGAGGCTCGGGTGATGACGGGAGGCCGTTTCCTCACTCTGTCGGCGGACGGTACGGCTGCTGATTCTCGGCGGGCTGGCGGAGAAATCAGCAACGTCGACTTGATTGAAGATGGAAGAGAAATCTTTTCTCTCTTCACTTCTGCAGGCAAACGGATGAAGATGCAGATTGCTCGGCGGTCTCCTTCGGATCCGTTAGAGTGTTCGGTGGAACACAGAGTAATCTTAACTCATCCAGTTTCAAGTCGGACGTTACTTCCTTGTGCCACGAGGCTGCACCTGAGAGCAGCAATGAGATGCGTGTACACACGGCGAGCAAAGTTGCTGGAAGCAAATCCCGGAAGCATTTCAGAGGTATTTCTACTCCTGATGATGTCATGGTTGAGGGACGTTCTGTTGTGTGCCCCATCCAATAGGAGTTGAGAGTACGATCCTTTAGTGAGCAAGGCTTCATGGGATTTGTAGTCTGTTTTGAACTCCCTTTGTTTGATTTTGGCGTGGATTTCATCAGTAAGATTTATGACTTATGTGGGGGCCTGAGTTAGGTTTTACGACTGTGTTAGTCCTGCCTTTGTCTTCTATCTGAATACATGAGGCCCAACACAGGGAAGAGGAATAGAAGAGAGTATTGTCGATGCTGACTATGATGAACCGATGAAGAAAGTCCCATTGTACCTCATTCATATTTGCCTGGAACACGGAGGGGGCGCTGACCAGACCATACGGTATGACCCGATATTCAAAGTTGCCACTGGAGGTGATGAATACTTTTTTCAACTCGTCTCCTTTACGGATACGGATGAGATTGTATGCACTCCGCAAATCCAGTTTTGAGTAGACTGTGGAACCCCGCAGAAGTTCAAGGGCTGCTGGGACTAGGGGTAGAGGATACTTAAATTTCATGATGATTTCATTAATGGCTCAATAGACAATGCAAGTCCTCGAAGTCCTCCATCCTTTTTGGAAACAAAAAAGAAACTTGATGAAGCAGGCGAAGTTGACTGATGGATGTATCCCTGACATAGTGCTTCCTTAACATACTCATCTATGGCGAGCTGCTCAGGGATAGACAGCGGATAGACTCTTCCTCGTGGTAGTGGAGAACCAGGCCCCACCAAATGCATTAATTCAATGAAATTATATATATATATATATATATATATAAATTCATTTAACACACTTAATTACTCCCCCTGAGAGTGCATACAATTCCATAATAAGATCAATATTTGCTGATCAAGACCCCAAAATAAAGATAATTCAGTATGTAATCATTAAAAATCATAATTCAGATAACATCCTGGTTACTTTCGTAAGCTCCGTTCCCTATTGGAGGGAACGAGACATTGTGTCGATGTAGTGACACTAGGGGTCACTCTTGGGAGCTTCAAACACCTCTGCTTTTTGAAAAAAGGCCAATGGGAATTGGCGAGTGGAATTTGCATGCCACTCCCCCGGACATACGGGTATAAAAGGAGCTGGTATGAAACCACTCATTCATGTTTTGTGCTGAGGAGCCGAGACAAGGTCCCGGCCATTTCAGCGGGTAGTTCAGTGTTGTGGCAAGAGGGACACAACGTCTCATTCCCTCCATCAGGGAACAGAGGTTATGAAAGAAACCAGGACATTCCCTATCTATCACTCACTCGACGTTGTGTCGATGTAGTGACACTAGGGGTCCCTATACAAAAAGCCACAAATAGCTGAACTGTGTTACGTGGACTGGTGATGCGAGACGGGCAGACTGCTGTGTGCCTCGTAGCCAGCGCACCAGGCCATCACATAACCTCACCCAACGGTCTTATGAGCGTCGAACGGTCCTTCAGGAACAAGTCGACTGACCAACAAATAGGGACAGGCTAGCCCAACCTTGGCCTGTTTTCCTATTTTTTCTCCCCAAAAAGAGTGGCATTTGTTAACTGACTGGGGGCCATAAATGTCTACGTCGGGGGGGTGTCACTCCCAAGGGGAAGACACCGCAGAGACCACACCCCGCCCGGGGGGGGGGGGGGGGGGGGGAGGATTTGAGTGGAAAAACGTCACATGGTCTTACCGAGTCTTGTATGTCATGTGGAGAAGTCGCATGGTAGGTCCTACCCGTGGGGGGAGGAGTTTCTACATACATGGTGACCCGGGGCAGAGGGGCCTCTGCCCAAGGAAGACGCAGTTTACCGACAGGGAAATGATTTAGCGGAAGATATCACATGGGGTCACCTACGGGGAACCAGCACATGTGGAGCACCTACCCCAGTACAGGGTCTAATTAGCACACGTACTGGGCTGGCAGCGAGTTTCTCCACAAACTCGTCTGCCACAGGGTTAAGGGATCACAGCTGGTGAACACGACTGGGGGTCAAAAGCGCATGTCTTCACCCCAAGGGACGGGAAAGGCACTATGCGCAAGAAGTACACCTGGCCAGCTGTCCCGGAACTTACCTGCTCGTACCTGACAATACATGGGACAAAACACGCTCAACCCGGAGATTGTAGAACCTCGCAAAGGTGTTGGGTGTTGCCCAGCCCGCTGCTCTGCAGATGTCTGCCAAAGAGGCGCCAATGATCAGGGCCCTGGAGGCCGCTACACTTCTAGTAGGGTGGGCTTGTAACCCCACGGGGGGTGGCATGTCCTGAGCGTGATATGCCATCACAATGGCGTCAACGACCCGGTGGGCGATCCTCTGTTTGGAGACAGCGCTTCCTTTCCACTGTCCACCTAAGCAGACAAAGAGCTTCTCAAAGAGCGATCCAAATAGATGCATAAAGCACGCACCGGATACAACGCCAAGGCTGGGTCTAACTCCTCCTGGGGCAGCGCTTGCAGGTTCACCACCTGATCCCTAAAAGGGGTCATGGGAACCTTGGGCTTTGGGGTCTCAGGATCACGTGAAAGTAACCCGGACCGAACTCCAGGCACAATTTGCTGACAGAGAACGCCTGCAGGTCCCCTACCCTCTTGATGGAAGTGAGCGCAGTCAGGAGGGCAGTCTTCAAAGAGAGTGTCTTTAGCTCAATTGACTCCAGGGGCTCAAAGGGAGTTCCCCGTAGACCCCAAAGGACTACAGAGAGGTCCCACGAGGGGATGAGGCATGGTCTGGAGGGATTCAACCTCCTAGCACCTCTCAGGAACCTGATGATCAAGTCATGCTTCCCCAAATACTAACCATCCACTGTATCGTGATGTGCCAAAATGGCGGCCACATACACCTTCAAGGTGGAGGGGGACAGCCACCCCTCCAGCTTCTCCTGCAGGAAGGAAAGCACCGATCTGACTGCGCATCTCTGGGGGTCTTCGTGTCAGGAAGAACACCACTTAGCGAACAGATGCCACTTCGAGGCATACAGGCACCTCATAGAAGGAGCCCTAGACTGAGTGATTGTGTCTACCACCACGGGTGGTAGGCCACTTAGGTCTTCTGCGTCCCGTCCAAGGGCCAGACGTGGAGATTCCAGAGGTCTGGTCATGTATGCCAGATGGTGCCCCGTCCCTGAGAAAGATGGTCCTTCCTCAGGGGAATTCGCCAGGGGGGGCTGTCATGAGGAGCGTGAGGTCCAAGAACCAGGTCTGGGTAGACCAGTAGGGTGCTACTAGCACGACCTGCTCCTCGTCTTCCCTGACCTTGCACAGGGTCTGTGCAAGTAGGCTCACTGGGGGAAATGCATATTTGTGTAATCCCGGGGGCCAGCTGTGTGCCAGCGCGTCTATACCGAGGGGTGCCTCGGTCAGGGTGTACTAAAACGGGCAGTGGGAGGATTCCTGGGAAGAAAACAGGTCTACCTGTGCTCGACCGAATTGACTCCAAATCAGCTGGACCACCTGGGGATGGAGTCTCCACTCTCCCCTGAGCGTAGCCTGTTATGACAGCACGTCCGCCGCAGTATTGAGGTCGCCCGGGATGTGAGTGGCTCGCAGCGACTTGAGGCGCTGCTGACTCCAGAGGAGGAGACGGCGGACGAGTTGTGACATGCAACTGGAGCGTAGACCGCCTTGATGGTTGATGTACGCTACCGTCGCCATGTTGTCCATCCGGACCAACACGTGCTTGCCCTGGATCAATGGCTGGAACCTCTGCAGAGCGAGCAGTACTGCCAACAACTCAAGGCAGTTTATGTGCCAACGCAGCCACGGGCCAGTCCAGGAGCCGGCGGCTGTATGCCCATTGCATACGGCACCCCAGCACATCTCGGAGGTGTTCGTCGTAACCACGACGTACCTGGAGACTTGCTCTAGCAGAACCCCTGCCTGTAGAAATGCAAGGTCGGTCCAAGAGCCGAAGAGGCATTGACAGATTGGCATGACGACCACGCAATGTGTCCCACATCGCCATGCCCATCTCGGGACTCGAGTCTGAAGCCAGTGCTGAAGCAGTCTCATATGCATCAACCCGAGCAGTATGGCCACTGATGAGGATGCCATATGCCCCAGGATCCTCTGAAAAAGTTTCAGTGGAACTGCTGTCTTCTGTCTGAACACCTTCAGACAGTTCAGCACCGACTGTGCGTGCTCATTCATGAGGCGCACCATCATCGAGACTGAGTCCAACCCCAAGCCGAGAAAAGAGATACTCTGAACCGGGGAGAGCTTTCTCTTTTCCCAGTTAACCCGAAGCCCCAGTCGGCTGAGGTGCATGAGCACCAGGTCCCTGTGTGCACACAACACATTCTGAGAGTGAGCTAGGATTAGCCAGTCATCAAGATAATTGGGGATGCGGACACCCACTTCCCTTAGAGGGGCAAGGGCTGCCTCTGCAACCTTTGTGAAGATGCAAGGGGACAAGGACAGGCCAAATGGGAGGAACTTGTACTGGTACGCCCAGCCCTTGAAGGGTCTGTGTCTAGGTAAGACTGAGACATGGAAGTACGCATCCTTCAGGTCTACCGCCGCGAACCAATCTTGATGCCGGACGCTCGCTAAAATGCATTTTTGCATCAGCATCTTGAACGGGAGTCTGTGCAAGGCCCGGTTCAGTACTCGCAGGTCCAAGATTGGCCGCAACCCACCGTCTTTCTTTGGTACGATGAAGTAGGGGCTGTAAAACCCCTTCTTCATCTCGGCCGGAGGGACAGGCTCTATCGCACCCTTCCATAGAAGGGTGGCTATCTCCGCACGCAAGGTAGCTAGGTCACCGAGGTGAAGCGGACACCGCTGGACCTGGGCGGGCGCCTGGCGAACTGAATCACGTAGCCGAGTTGGACGGTCCGGGTCAGCCATCGCGACGGGTTGGAAAGCGCGAGCCACGCGTCCAAACTCCGGGCAAGGGGGACCAAGGGGATAATCATGTCGGACGTACCGGCGGGTGGGGAACCAACCGGTTCCGTCGGAACCAACCCGGTGTGGGCATGTTTGTGCCACAACTGGGCGCGCAGGGGCTGGGGGTCCGCCACTGGAGCGCCAAACCTGCCAAAATGGGACTGTGGATGGTGGTCGTGACGATGGCCATGCGCACCTGACATGTGACCCAGGGAACAAGAAAACTTCTCTTTTGTTGAAGTTTTGGGTACCACAGCCTTTTGGGCATGTGGCAAAAAATGAAACAAAAGATTCTCCTCCCGGCCCTCCACCGGGGAATGGAGTGGTCTGTCCACCAGCTCCATAGAAGCGGGTCTCCTCGTCCCTGGGTCGCCCGTCTCAGGGGCGCTTCGAAGCCTTCCTTGGGTTCTTGGTGGCCGATAGTAAGACGGTGCTGTTGCTGCAGGAGGACGCCCATGGCGACAAGCAGAAGGGGTGCGGGGTCTTGACTCGCGCTGGTGCAGGATGTGCTGTATAGCCTCCGTCTGCTTCTTCACCACGAGAACTGCTGGGCGAAGTCCTCGACGGTGTCGCCGAACAGGCTGACCTGGGAAATGGGGGTGTCAAGGAACCGTGCCTTGTCAGCCTCTCTCATCTCGACCAGGTTGAGCCATAGGTGGCGCTTCTGGACCACCAGGGTGGACATCGCCTGCCCGAGAAACCACGCCATGACCTTCGTTGCCCGGAGAGCGAGCAGTTCTCTTAATGCCTTCGCTTGGTGCACTTGCAGGAGAGCCATGGCATCCAGGGCAGAGGCGGCCTGTCCAGCGGCACCGCAGGCCTCAGTCACCAGAGACGTCATAACCCTACAGGTGCTGGACGGGGGTCTCAGGCAGCCCCACCAGGTGGCGGAGCTTTGCGGGCACAGGTGCACCACAACCGCCTTATCCACCTGTGGATTCGCCGAGTACCCCCCGGCAGCCCCACCATCGAGGGTAGTGAGAGCGGAGGAGCTCAGAGACCGGGTCCAGGCAGTGAAAGGTGCCCGCCACGACCTCGTGAGCTCCTCATGCACCTCCGGGAAGAAAGGGACTGGGGTGGGGCGTGGCCATGAGCGGCGCTCTGGGCCCAGGAACCAATCGTCAGGCTGCGATGGTTCGGGGGGGTGGATGGTTCCACTCCAGCCCGACACACGCAGCCACCAGTGCAAGAGGGGGAAAGCCGCTGTAATGCACTGTAAATCCAACAGCTTTTCGAGGTGAATGGATCGGCAGAGTAATTCAGCTCACTGAACACAACCGCTCGGCTCCGAAGAGAAAATCTGAATGAGTGGTTGCATACCAGCTCCTATTATACCCGTATGTCCGGGGGATTGGCATGCAAATTCCACTCGCCAATTCCCATTGGCCTTTTTTCAAAAAGCAGAGGTGTTTGGGGCTCCCAAGAGTGACCCCTAGTGTCACTACATTGACACAACGTCGAGTGAGTGACAGATAGGGAACTGTATGTTGTGCACATGATAAGGAATATCGGTAACACTTTACAATAAGGTTCCATTTGTTAACATTACTAAATGCATTAGTTATCATGAATAAACAGTTAACGATATATTTGTTACAGCATTTATTAAACCCCAAAGGATTCATAAACATTTATTTCTCTCTAAAAGGGTTTACATTTTAGATTGTCACTACATCAATATTGTACGTTTCGGTGTCTATGCTGAAAAAAAAATTTGCGTTGAGGTTTACTTAAAAAAAAAAAAAAAAAACCTAGGAAACAATTTCCAAGCAGAAACTGCTAGTAAATTTAAATGACCATATTTAGGCTAATAAATGCTACACACAATTATTGGTGGCTTTAATTAGAAATTCTGAAGTAGAGTTTACTTTGCAATTCTCTGTTTCATGTAAATTGTACTCACTTTTTGTTTGTACATTTTACTCAAGCATTGTAGCACTGAATTGAGCCATGCTTTTAAAATTGTACTAGTAACAGACACTCACTGAGCACTTTACTAGGACCATAGTGTTCCCAATAAAGTGATCAGTGAGTGTACTTAGTCATGTGCCATGTCACACGGAAACTTTCCACAGGGAACCTTAATGCATGCTATACAGACTATTAGACAATATTACCTTGCTTTTAGTGGTGTAAGAAACCATGTTGAGTGCTGCACACACAGACCTCAACACTTGGTGCATAAAACACGGTGATGGTAACAATCAATAGATTTTTTTATTTTATTTTTTATTTATTTATTTATTTATATCATGAACGGGTAATTTTGAACTTCACATTTCACAAAACAAGAAGTTACCAAAAATAACAACAAAATCAACAATAAAACTGGTGTAAATCAACTTGCAAACAGTGAAACTATGCAAGCTCATTAATTATCCAAGCCCTGTGCATGCTGGGAACATCAGCTTTGAAAAGTTAAGTAAAATGTACTTATTTTATTTAACAGTGAAATGTACTAAAATTAGCAAATACATATGATAAGGTCTTCTCCTTTAGGATTCATACATGATGATGCATTGTAAAGATAACAAACAATCCTAAATAATATTTACTTATAAGCTAGGCAGGTGTTCTCAACGGGAGTGGTACCGCCCCCCAGGGGGTGTTCAAAGGATGCCAGGGGGCGCTGAGAGCAAATTTGTTGGGGGGGGGTTTGGTTACAAATGGGGGGCATTTATCACTCATAATAATAAAATATATTGTCAAGTTCCTCTTTGCGTTAAAACGTTTACCTAGACCTGGAGTATATCAGCTGGTTGTCAGTTACTGTATATGGGTTAGTACGTATTTGTGCTGTGGTTCATCTGATTTTGAAGTCTAGCGACGCATCTGAAGTATCTGGTTTAGCAGTGTCAAATACACAGGCAGAGGCACAACCTTCACTAATGCACCTGTCTGGCTCTGTAGATGGATACGGCTCAATGGACAGAGCAACACGAAGCAAAGAAGGTGCATTTTTACTCGCAGACCGGCCTCGAACTCTCAAACACGCAGCATTTGAATTCGGCACAGATTTCTACCCATGAATTTACTATAGTAACACTAACTGTCCGTTGGGGAGAATTTTTTTTTCAGTGTATACAAACATACAAAAATGTACACATGATAGAGCTACTAGGACATTCAAGTTCGAAATACATTGTAAATATGTTGAAAACCTAAAAAAAAAAAAAAAAACAACATTCATACAGGAAACTGCTTAAAGCCAAAGCAATCAACATCTTAATTTTCCAAACACAAAGCACACTTAGCTGTGCCCAGACGCCCACAATCAGGGGTAATCATAACATCTTTAACCTTCTCTGAAAATTAGAAGCCAAATATGATAAGGACTGCTGACTGACATTTGGGACTAATAAATTGCTCTGAACTATGGGTGAGGGAACTGTTTAATATCAAGCATTAGAAAACTGCTAGGGGAGTAATAAAGCCTTATCTGAACCTTACAACAGGTTCAATGTAAGCATAATAAGACATTTAGTCCATTTACACTGTCTACCCACCTTATTCCTGGGGGTCTTACTGGGGAAACGGATGTGTGATGAATTTCCGCCGGAAGTTGTCCTGTAGCATTCGCTAATGTATGCAGCGGTTATTTAGACCCTGCTTCCAGCTGGTATTAGGATGTGATTCGGATGATCCGATGACAAGTGATCAGCACTATATATAGGTGTAAAAGGAGTGCAAAACCTTTTGTGATCGAATCACAAAAAACACATACGGAGGTAGTCAAAAACGCATTTGAAACGCTGTACACACTGTCCGGGATGCAGTGAAGTGCCACTCCTTATCTGTCAATCAACCGCTGCACTAAATCAAGAATTTAAACTGTTCATGACTCTGGTGACACATGGCTTTAAAGGGAAATAACTGTCCGATCGGGAAATTTTAAAAAGAGCTTATATATACATGTACGAGATCTTTACGGATTTTCAGTTTGTCTTCGTACATGAAATTTCAGCTGTACCTGGTGCGGCATTTTTCCAAGCTTCTTTGTCTTTTGCGAAAAAAATTTTGTTTATTAATTTATGATGTAGTGATGCTATATGTCACAAGTGCTCACAGGAGATGCAGTTGTGTGACCAACAGTGATGTGTCTCGCCTGACCACATGTGATCGGATCACCTGAGATACATCTTAATACTGTGATGATGCGCATTAATTACAATACCTGTTGTTCTTCAAGAATCCAGTAGATGGCACTGTTACAGCAAATGTTACAAATGGTTTGAGAAATGGAGTACAAGACCAACATGTACTGTGCGATCAGTCAATAAACAGAGACATGTTGAGATGTGAGTCAAAAAGTGAATCATTTTATTTTGAATCATTGAACAAAACAAATACCAGCTATAAACAAGGTCTTAGTAAGTATTGTATTAGGTTTTGCTCAAGTCGATTCGTTAGAACATGTTACGATGTCCTTACAGGACACTTTTTATTTATTTTTTATTATTATAATTTTTTTGTAAACAACTCTGCAACATCTTCATCATGCTAACTTTTCAACCAATCTTTGGAAAGCACATTTTCCCCAGTGAGTTATGTGTCATGTTCCCATGTAATACTGATTAATTACTCGTTTCTAGCAGTGAATTCAATTATGGAGCACTTCTGTTGTCACGCAACTGGCAATCCAATGGTATTATTACAACACAGTCAGCTCACTGACATATTGTAAATGGCAAATAATATGGGATATGTGCTGAAGTAATAACATTGAGAGAGTGACGGATGGTAGTTGGGTTTTATGCTAATGACTGCATTATTGTTATTTTGTGTGCAGAGACAGATGGATTCAAATGGCTTTAACTTCAAAGCAGTGGGGCTGAGCCAAAGCAAAGCCTGAATACTGACAGCGGATGGTAGTAGGACAACAAAAATAATGGATGTCATGCAAATGGTGTCTTTGCTTTTTGATCACAGACATTATAAAATCGGGACTCTTGCATCTATCTTTTTTTTTTTTAACAAAATGCTCTGATGTGGGGGTAAAACTCAAGACTCAAGAACAAGACTGTGGTTTCACAAGTAGAAAAGCCTTGTATTTAAGTGACTCCACTGAACTGATCAGGGGTGGAAAGAGTTGTTGTCCCAGGCCCTGGAACAGAGAGGTGCTCTGCCGCAGGGAGGTTACATTATGCAAGCAGATTATACAGTATTTTGCAGGGAGACACTGAACCAGAACAACATTTATTTGGTTGAATAATCCAATAAAATACTTGCCAAAAAACATAACCTAATTGTATTCATGTTATTTGAACAAGATAGAATTTAGGACTTACTTTGCAAATTATAAGATATACAAGGATTTGTCTTGATGGGAATATAAATATAGACACAATAAAGGTCTCATGAATTTAAAAGTGACCTTTTTGAATGTCCCTTCCCCTAATACCACCCACTGACTAGTAATAGCAAGTAAATTTAGCTAAAGTAGCAAAATCACGGCTATGACGTAAACTAAAGGCTACTGGCTATTAACCCTTTCGCACTTAAGTTTTTCGCACTTGAAAAATCTTACCTTACATTTCACAGCAGATGCACTGGAGGACAGCTTATATGTTATCAAACATATAATGTAATTTTTAGATGTTTATATTGATTAATTATGATGGATAAAATGCAATTGCGAATGCGATTGCCGGCTATGCGTGCAACCATATTGTTTGCATTGCAATGCAGCATGGGAATTCATTCATTCTGAATTCATCAAGCATAGAAGGTTCTAAAAACCTAGCCCTTCCAATTTTTTTGGCACCGGAAGTGGTGAGAATGAATGAATGGGAGAATGCTCAAGTAGACTAACTACATATTCTTTGTTTGACATCAGAAAACATGGCCGCATCACTGCATCAAAACAGTCAGCTCCGACGGTAACAACTTTAAACTTTTATTAAGTGGTTGTTTTCATGTTTGAAACATAAAAAAATAAAGATATTGTGATGTTGAAAATACTATTTGAGCTGCTGGTTCATTATGACAACCACTTCAGTCCCTCTTTTCCGGTAAACAGCAGCACGAATGCAGATTGCACCAGTTTGATTGTATGCCTCTGATCCCAGCCTAGTGTAATGTGTGAAAGGGTTAAAAAAATACAAAATAAATGGATGACATCTTCAATATGTGCCTTCCAAACTTCCTATTTCAACAGAAAATATGTCAACACCGGAAATAACTGTACATGTTAAGCCATTTCATTTCATTCATTTTTAACAAATAAATTACAACACAAAATGGGATGGAACCCTTTCTGAACACTCCAAAAAGTGAATTGATGTCAAGAGCATGTAAATGATATGAAACTGAGGCAGAGATCGAACTGCCTCATTGCCAGTTGAAAAGAAGCCATTTCTAATGGTAAGTGGTTGTGTTTAAAGGTTACATTGTGTTAATGCAAATCTATGTATTAAGGAAATCTACTCTATCTATTCTAATAATATTACTGTCCTTAATGACATTTAAAGTCAGAGTCACTGGGGCAGATTCACTAAACATTTGGTATTTGGTTTAGCGTAAAAACCTGAGACTTATTCACTAATCACCCGCAATCTAGTTTAAGCAGGTGCAATCAGCACTGATATTGCACTGCGTCTTATTAGTATTTAAAGGTGCAGTATGTAAGATTCAGAAACCCTTGTTATTAATGACACCTGTGGCCGTTAAGTGAACTGCAGGCTGTTGCTCGTGATCGCGCGTGAGCATGACTCCATAGGAAAGTGAGACTGAACGTGATTCACCGGCATCATGATGACAGATGAGGTAGCATAATTAAAATTATACAGTTATGATTGTTTACTACAAACTTTGAAACTGTATATTATATTTGACTCTCCAGTGCTGGAACAGGGCTAAAACAATGTGTGGATATAGGTCTGACTATGTGAGACTGTAGTTTGAAGTAATCACTTTTCTTTGCATGATACATTGACTGCATTTATACGATAGCCTATGTCGGCGTTAGCTAGCTAGCCAGCTTTATCAATAGCTGTTAGCTAAATTTGGTGGATGATGACAGTAGCTGTTTATAAAATAGACTGTACATTATAAATATGTTGACACAATTCAGTATTGATGTGATTCCATCATAACTGTCATTTTGATATATCAATGTGCTATTGTTTTATAATAATAGAATGTATATATTTTCTGTATAACCAAGTTATGTTACACTAATGAATGGAGCTTTTTGCATTACCTTGAACATTGTCTAGCATTCACTTCATGTGTCATTGTAGTTTACCTTGCTGAATAATTACAGATTAACATTATGTCAGTTACTGTGAATCGCCATTCCTGACTTTTATTATAATGAGAAGATAATTGAAATTATTTGAAAGTTACGAAGCAGGGTAGCTTGCAATTCGTCAGCGTTAGCAGGCAAGATCAAGTTAGCTAAAATGACACAGATCAATCCTTATGGCACTATATTTCACATGCTTTGCAGGTATGTAAGGGTCTGTTTTGATCCCCAAAACCAAACGAAGGTCCCTCCAGTAATCAAATGTCCTGCCGATGTTCACTCTAGTTTTTGCTCGTCTACGATCATGTTCCCACTTAGCCAGATGGGATTCAGTAAATGTTTTTTTGTTTTGTTTTTTGGGTTTACTGAGTTTGTGTAAGAGTCGGTGTTGTGCTGGGAGCCGGACGTTTGCTGGATTCCATCTCTAAGATAATGTTACCTAGTGTTGCAGACTGTCTGTTGACGCTGTTGAATAGTGGAAGAGAAGCACTGAGGCAAGGCTCTCGGGAGCGTGCATAAACATCACATCCTTTGATTTTCCCGGCAAAAGCGACTCACTCCATTCGCATGAAAATCAGTATACAGGCTTTAATAGGCAACTTAGGAAGTCCGGGAAGGGCTCATTTTTTAAGTTGCGTTACAAGCCGTTCACACATTGGCAAAAAAGGGCAAATATTACATGAAAAATGTTACATATTGCACCTTTAAATTAAGTCATTGTCATTCCTTTCCATGCAAACATGCATCTGTGGCTTTCTATGTAAATAAGACTTATTATATATTGCGCTTCATTCACTAAAATACATCTCGCTATTACCGCCAGATGAAAACAGGTGGTAAAATGAATTTTATTTGAAAGGGATATTTGTGTACATTTTCTAACACAGTAATTCATTAAATAGTTATCAAATGATGGAGAAGAGCATTATCATCTGTCAGTGTTGTTGTACTCAGGACCAGACCATGTGTTTACATCTGAAAGACGTCTATTTTACGTTGTTTGCTCATCTGCAAAAACATCTATAATACGTATGTCAATAAGTAAGTCTCGGATGTCAATAATTATGACATTTATGATTTAGAATGATTTAAATCTGATCTTTTTAAGATGTTTTGCGAATTTTAGATGCTTTCCAGATGAAAAGTTCTGAAACAGACTTCTCGGCGACGTACATGTGCTATCTGGGTTCGTTGCACTGCGTTGGTCTGAACGGCCTCTAGACTTTTAGAAATGTTTTAGCCATTAGTTACATCAATGCTACACATACTGAAGAAAATGTAAAATTACTTCTCTCAATGTCATCAGAATTGAATGGTTTCAGAAAAAAAGAAAACGGTTTCTGCTGGAAAAAGTAAGCAGAAATGCTTACTTTACTTACAATGAATGAAATGTAGTAGTGCAATAGAGGAAATTGTTAACAAATTGAACGCAAATGTTTTATATTCACTTCCTGCATAAACATTGTCATATTTAATACATTATTGTTTGGTTTTTAGTCCCAAGGCATTTTGAATCTTTAATTTGAATTTTTCACTGGCATTTTGTTAACACTGATATGTCGTAATAGTAATACCAATTTGTTCACTTAACCTAGGACATGTCATTTATTTAATTTTTATTCTCAACTAGTAATATTGTTTAACCAACATAAGCTTAAGAAAATAATAAATTCGGTCAATAGTTCTTTAAACTATACATTTAATACATTCATAAAAAAAACTCTTGTCTTAGACTCATGACTTCTCTTAGGTCTTGGTCTCGACTTGGACTCGGCCCTCTCAAGTCTTGGTCTTGAATTGGACTCGACCCTCTCCTGGTCTCGGTCTTGAGTCAAACTCAACCTACTCTGGTCTTGGACTGGACTTGGACTCGGATGAGCTGGTTTCGACTACAACACTGTCATCTGCCATATATCCAGATGTGCAATGTAGTCAAGCTAACTTTCGGCATGTTAAAGAGAGGATTCAGGTGTCTGAATCACAGTAGTCAGTGATGTTGTTCAGTTCTGCCAAAGTTTGTAAGATAATGGTGGTCTGCTGCATCACCCGCTAAATAGGCCAGCAACTTTGGAATAGCGCAGGCAAGTTGTGTTCAGCAGCATTTTTGTGGGGGCACGTTTGTTTATTTCAAAAATCTCACATAGGTCGTATCAGAGCAGTCAGCGGGCAGCAGATGGTCCGCAGGACGTAGTTTGGACACCCCTGCCTTTAGTGAATCAAGCACTAAACCAGTGCAGACAGTGTGTGCAAATAACCTGTGCTTTTACCGGGCACAATTCAATCTTTATGAATTCACCACAAAATGTCTGAGACAGTGTGGAAGAGAAAATTATTAAATTTTTGTCATATTACTAACTAGAATAACTTACAGGATATGACAGGAAACAGTAAAGAATGTGAAAAATATTATGGCCTTGCCACATATAGCACAAATACATAAGATGTAATGATACTCTAAGCTCTCTACTAATTAATACATTAAATAATATCCCATCAAAGTACTAAAACTTAATTAATCATGCCTTTCCTCCAGTATGAAGACAAATTACTACAATTGGGATTAGATCAGGAAATGGCAAAAGTCACTAAAATACTCCTAATTTATCCATGCTTGAGCAGTTAATATTCTGTATGCATCAGATGTGCTATGCCTGCAAAATGAGATAGCATTACAACACAATTAGAACATTTATGCAAATACTGAGTATCAATGAATATTCATGTATTTCCCTTATGGGGATGATTGGATAAGCCTCTTGTTAACTGTCCACTATATGAAAATTTTCTATAAATCACACTTTCTTATGCATGAGATTCTAAATGTTCATTTAGAAAATGCTATATATTATGTACACATAGCAATAACTCACTTAAAGGGGTAGTTCACCCAATCAGGGAAGAAAAGGGCTAAACCCTTACAAAAAATCTTGAGTTCTGACAAACATGCCGCAAACTTGCCACTCATTATTTTCACATGCAAATGAGCTTGTGATTCGCCGCAAATGTTTGCCAGAAGTTTGCAGCTCTTCACCGGTAGTGGTGAACCTGCAGCAAACCCTTGGTTCAATGAAGAGTTTGCCGCAAAGCTCATTTACGTGTGAAAAATAATGATTGGTAAATTTGCGGCAAGTTTGCAGTAAGTTTGTCAGAGCTCTCAATTTGTATAAGGGTGAACTATACAGACTGTGGTAAGGACCAGAGTAGTCACAAGGAGAATCACACTGGAGAGAAAGAATGGCATTCCAAAAAGATGTTTATTTTGTAGGAGTGCAAAATGTGCAAATAAAAAGTGTTTAAAAGCTAACATAAAACCAAAGTTACATAAAAAAACCTTGAATTAACCCTTCTCATTCTTAAATACAATATAATTGAATAAATACATAAGAAAAATAGATATATGGGAGTTAAAACACCAATAAATAGGATTGATAAAACATTTGCACAATAAAACCCCAATAAACACTGAAAAATAGTGAGTAAAATAATAAAGAAGTCCTTTGACACATTAAAATCCCTTGATGAATACTGACTCACAGGCTCTCCATCACACAGACATTGCATTAAGACAAACAGCCAGCTAACTAGATAGTCCGATGGATGGATGGATGGCTGGATGGATGGATGGATGGATGAATGGATAGATAGATAGATAGATAGATAGATAGATAGATAGATAGATTTAGTAAAAAACTAAACAAAGCTTGTAGAATAATACACATATACATATTTAGTGTCATTCTGTCACTGTAAGTTAAGTTAATCAGGACAAACACTATTAAAACATAATTAAAGTGTAATGTATATTGATATGACACAGTTGATATGATTACAGTTACCCAAGCTGTATGTCACAACTTCAGTTATACTTCAGATATACAGCACTCCCGGCAAAGCCTTACACTAATCCCAATAGTTCAAATGGTCTTGCTGTCTCATCCAGAAATTGAATTAGAGGGCAGCATTAGTCCTGCCTGATCCCTGATCTGTGAGACGAGTCTCAAATCATACATGCCAAAGACCACTTCCACCTCCTGCACTCGCCGCTAGAAGCTCTTGAAAGATTAGTGTGTCCTGCGGCAGCACAAATATTCCCCTCCGTAGGGTCCCTGGGGGCCCCGGAAAGACCTGGCTCAGCTGAACCCCTGACAGGCAGAAGCACAGAGAGGGAAGCCAGCTAATCAACATCCAGGAAAAGAGCTCTAAGGTTGGGTCATGCAGGCCACATCTTCCCCTGTCGTCTTCCAGTGCAGTCTGGTGAGCCATTAGCAGCACTCTTTATCTGGTGCTCAATTCAGTCACTGACACTGTGAGCTCCAGCAGACTGGAGGAGACAGTTTATTTGAAGCTGTGTGCAAGGTATTTTAGCTGGAATTCCAAAGGATGCAAAAATGTTGTGCAGAAAAGTGCGATTTAAAAATTAATTGCACAATTTTCTGTGATTAATCACGATTAATTATGGTAAATGGTACATTTAAACAAACATTAAAATATAATCATATGGTAATTAATGCACGGACTTACCTCATCCCAACTATATAAAAATCATTAAACATGCTATCTGCCCAAATTTCACCACATAAAACGGCAACATTAAGCTGGAAGAAAGAAGCTTCATTATTTATTTCTGAGTCGTATCATTCTGAGGAGTATTCTGATTTCGCTTGTGTCTTGCTGAGTGAATATGTTGGCTTTAAGCAATCAGATGTGACAAGCTTAATTGCACCTCTTTGCATGTGAATAATGAAGTCACAAATATCCACCCAAATGGAAAAGAGATAAAGAGTGAGACAGAGCTGCCTATTTCACCCTATTCAATCAGGCTCTTCCTAAATAGGGGAAAAGAGAGGAAAGGTAAAAGAAAGGAAGGAGGGGAAAAAATAATGAGAATGCAAGGTGCACACAGTAATATATAGTAATATGACTCTTATATGTCTGGTCTGTCCACTAACCTGTCTATATCTTCTCTGCTGTAAAATAGTTTTTAACAGGCTTTCCGTTGCCCCGTGCTTGCATTTATTTCATCCGATCTACTTACACTTAGTCATTTTATGTGTCCTGATTGATCAGGATGCTATGTGAGTGGGAATGCACATTCCATTTACACTAGGACACATACATTTTCTCTGCGAAATGGATATAAGTCGTATGTACTGGTCCCCTGCTATATGCAGGGTTATTAAAGCTTTGAATTCTGAATTAAATCTTCATATCTATTTAATTTCCAATGTGTCCATTTCAATTTAGTTTAATTTCCGTGAGTTTTCAATCTTTGACCGTTTTTGTTTGTTTACTTTTTATTAGTTAGAAACTAGTTTCCTAGTTTCAGTTTAGTTAACTGATATCATTTATATGCACTGATGAGCCAAAACATTATGACCACCTGACTAATATGCTGTTGATCCTCCACATGCCATCAAAACTGAGGCATGGACTTACAAGACCCCTGAAGGTGTTCTGTAGTATCTGGGACCAAGACATTAGCAACAGATCTTTCAAGTCCTGTATGTTGCGAGATGAAGCCGCCGTGGATTGGACTTGATGGTCCAGCATATCCCACAGACGCTCAATCGGATTGAGATCTGAGGAATTTGGAGCCCAGTGCAACACCTTGAACTCTTCATCATGTTCCACTGCCATCAGGGAATACCATTGCCATGAAGGGGTGTACCTGGTCTGCAACAATGTTTAGGTAGGTGTTTTCACTTGGTCAAGTGTAAATACGTCTTTTGTCAATCTTCATTCCCACAGAGCACACAGTTACTTGGGTGCAAAGCAGCCACAGAATTCTTGTGTGTTTGACTGTCTGACAGACTGTCGATGAGCACTTGTAGATTAATTACCATATTAATCTTTGTTTTGATGATCATATTAATCTCAGTTTTTATACAGACATGTGTTTGCTTTTGTTAAACAGATTATATTCCCAGTCATAGTCCCTTTTGTCTTTCTTCCTGCACCATGTATATTTTGTGGCAAGATCGTTTGTTTTACTTCATTAGATTGGCCGGCACTGATGGCAACACTCTATGATGAGGCTTGACGAGTCAGCAAAGAGGGCATAGCGCTAAAGCTCTAGAGTTCTGCACCAAGTGTTGTCTCCAATAATTCCCATAATCCATGATACCCTTTGCTGTTTTTTCTGCTGATATGGTGCTTGCTTGTTTGTGGTTATACAAACACACACACAAACACAGACAGACACACACATTCGGAATAACCAGGCGACCATCGTCTTTTTAGCAAGGAGGCGTGTCATTGCACAAGCAGTAGGACATTTTTCTTAACTGCTTCAGCTGTTTTCAAGTCAGATCAGGGGCCTGTCAGCCCTTTCATTGTCTTGTCTTGATGAAAGGGAAAACACACAGGTATATACTTCTCAGGTTCTGCAGCACTGAATTCTTTATCAGTTCACGCTTAAAAGGCAGCAAGGCAGATCAAAATCAGCCTGCAACAAGTCCTCCACGCAAGCTTTAACAGACAGCGCTGACTCTAAGCCAATTCAATATTGATTTGTTCAACACAAGACACCTGCTTTTCCTATAATATCAGTGTCTCTTCTATTCTTTTTGGTTTTGTGTTTTTTTCCATTCATTCATGTCCACTGATAAGAACAGATATCCAGCACAAATAGACTAGACCAATTAAGTTGTTTTTCAGCCTAAAAGCAAATGGAAATGGTGTGGATGAATGGAACTGTGACAGAATCCAGCACATATTACTTTATTTATTCCATGGAAAACAAAGGAGATGTAATGCAGAAGTATAGACTTAGTCACCATTCAATTTAATTGTATGGAGAATGATACAATGAAATTGACATTTAATTTTACTTTAACATTATATTTAATTTGTTTATGTTTATCCATGTTAATGCAGGCAAACTGTTGTGTACAGACATTTAAAACAAGATGTCAGTAAAAAACAAAACAAAGAAAAATAAAATCTAAACAAAACATTTGCTTTGCTCAGACATTATGAGCAAAGACCTTGCTGAAATATTTACTGAAACGTTGATTATAAAGCTTCTACGGAATTAGCTGGCATGCCAATGCTATATCTTCCATCTTCCACAGAGCACATGCAAAACAAAACAAATGAAAACACAAAACAAAGCAAAAAAATTTGCTTTGCTCAGATGTTATAACCAAAACATTGCAGAAATATTTTCTGATGAAGCTTCTATTCTAGGCATTAGCGGCATGTTAATGCTCTATACCAAAATAGAATAGGAATTTACAGACAACACACCACACAAGGTTTATTGCTGCCAAACTACTTAGACAGATCATTTAATATTTCCATTCAAACGGCAGCTTGCCGTAATGTTGCTTTAATTGATTAAATCTATGCTGAATTGCTAACTCAATTGAAAACAATGAGTGCAACCCAGCAGAACAGACGGAGGGGGCACGTGGCTCTCCCGTTCCCTAGGAACATGTCTTTGCTGGCAGCTAATCAATCAGCTGTGGTAATGGCTGTCTCACGGCCTATAGTGGCAGCTTTTAACAGCTCAGCTCAATTTAGTGGAAGACACTGTTGACCTTTTGTGATCACTGACTCCAGCTCACCATGCCAATGGGTGCAAAAGATCTATTTTCAAATGCCCGGTAGTTATTCTCAACCAGTTTATTGAAAGACAGACAAACTTGTACTGTATAAATATTGCTTATAATAAAATAAATATGGTCTGATTGCCAAAATGTCCATAATTTGAGCAAAAAGAAAAGAAAAAGACACTAGATGAAGAAAAATAAACAATTATTGTAGTAAAATGAATCATAGATGTTCTAGATCAGTGATTCTCAACCAGGGGCAGAATTCTCAAAAATCATAGAAATGCATCAACATCATGAACGTGCACAGGAGATCAACTGTCAGTGAATGTTTTCAATTAATAATACATTAGATTTTGGTTTGTTTCGCACCAAACCTTATTTTATGCTTACATAATGATGAGACTCATGGAATAATTGATTAGACTTCTGAATTATACTTTTGCATTCTTTTGAAGCTTGAAGAGGTAGTCACCATAAACTGCCATTGTATGACATTACTGAGCACACCATTTACTTATTTTTTTGTTAAGAAAAAGAAAGATAGTCATATAGGGTTATAACAACACAGGGGTGAGTAAAGAGTGGCTGAATTTTCATTTTTGGGTGAACTAATCCTTTAACAAACAACTGCAATTAACATAAACAGTTCTGAGAGTGAATATGGAGTGGGTGTGTTGCAGTTAGTGTCCATTTAAGGAGTAAAAGTTTATGTGTAAAGATATGTCTTTGTGGTTTCTTTGTTTCAGCTTTTGCCACATGGTGAGTTAATACTGATTCAAGAAGTCTTTGAAGAAGTTTTATGGTTTCTTTCTCTACTTAAACCTTGGGATGTGGGTTTGAGATGTTTCACAGGATTTTGCAATAAGAGACCACTCACTGACAGATTATTAGTCCTTTCCAATGTATTGGAAGGTCTGGGGCCTTCTTTCTGAGGTGTCTGGTAGTTGTCTGAGCAGTTTATCTCATGGCTGCTTGGCATGTGTTTGTGTTAGACTACCACGATCCAATCAAAATGGAGCCACTCTTCTTTGCCTTGACAGCAAAGGAGGGGCTCTGACACAAACTTTCTTCCGGAATGTCATTTTGTCCGATTGTTCACCACAAACTAAAATATATGACAAATGTGAAATTACGAAACATAGTAGGGCTGTCATTACATAAAAACTATCGACTAATAGGTTAAAGTGACAACTACATTTATAAGAGCCTCAGTATCGATTGATTTTGTTTATAAATTACTTTCATAATATTAATGATACTAAATCATATCCATTAAATTATGAGTTAAAAGGAACCCATTTCTAGTTTGGTGTCGATGAAGGGGTACCTACTGTATCGGATGATCTGGCTAAAGGGGTACATAATACAAAAAAGTCTGGGAAACACTGTTTTAATCTAGATAAACCCTAGATGTTCTGGAATTGTTACTACAATTAAGTCGAAATGTGTGGGTCACACAAAATGTGGCATTATTAAAATATAGATGCACTGGTGTGTGAAGAGTCATTTCGGAGCATAATATCTCTTACAATGGTTAAACAAAAAAAGTTAAACCAATTAGTGTTAAACAATATATATAATATATATATATATATATATATATATATATATATATATATATATATATATATATACACACACACTACCGGTCAAAAGTTTTGAAACACTTGACTGAAATGTTTCTCATGATCTTAAAAATCTTTTGATCTGAAGGTGTATGCTTAAATGTTTTAAATTAGTTTTGTAGACAAAAATATAATTGTGCCACCATATTAATTCATTCATTATAAAACTAAAATAAATTAAAAAAATTTAAAAAAATAAAACGTTTTTGAAATTGATGACTTGGACCAAATTCTAGGCGAAGGGTGACTACTTTGAAGATGCTAAAATTTAACACAGTTTTGATTTATTTTGGATTTTGTTTAGTCACAACATAATTCTATTCCATTCATAATTGTTCCATTTATGTTATTCCAAAGTTTTGATGACTTTACTATTATTCTAATATGTGAAGAAAAAATAAATTCTTTTCAAAGTTTCAAAACTTTTGACCGGTAGTGTGTGTGTGTGTATATATATATATATATATATATATATATATATATATATATATATATATATATATATATATATATATATATATATATATATTTTTTTTTTTTTTTTTTTTTTTTTTTTTTATAAAACACTGAAGAACCACAAACTCTTACAAAACAGAAACATACACATTGAGAACAATGGACATAATGCAGCTAGCTGTTTTAGAATATTGTTTTCTATCTGTCAGTAACAAAAACATTTAGAGAAGCATTCTATTTAAACATTGGAGGTTTTCTTTTGCATCAAATTATTTAAGACCGTGCTCAAAGCATTGAGTTGTCTAAAATCAAGTTGGAAAATGTGACGACACAGACAGCAGTGTTCTCATTAAAGTAAATTAGATTGTGCAAAGGGCAACCATACCAGTTAATGAATATATGTTATATATGAATATAGCTGTTACAGCCAATACACTATTATGTGCTGCCTCTCTGTTTAGAGCCTCTATAGACTTAGTTCTATGTCTGAAAAGCTTTTGATGCTATACAGAGAAAGAGAGAGAGAGAGAGAGAGAGAGAGAGAGAGATGCAACCGCATGCAATTTGCACAATCAATCCACAACCCTGGACCGGAGTGTGATGCAGTGAGCATTGGCAGTGGCAACGGTGTTGAATTCTAATTGTTTTGAAGGATATGGAACTGAAGGGTTGCCATGGCAATGTGCATCAGTCCAAAGGCAGGGAGTGATGTCTCTGTCATCTGATCTAACTCAGAGTTTCCAGGCTGCCTGTTATCATTCACATAAAAATACAGAGGATTAAAAGAGGTGCACGAGAGGGCAGCACATGGCACGTATATTTACCGTTCACACATATGCATGAATGTTTATCGGCTTATGAATACACACGTCAACATCTTCAAAGCACAAAGCAATATAAATCTTGTGCATGCTATGGAGGTTAATGAAGGGATAGTTTAGACAAAAATTAAAATTCGGTCACCATTTACTTACCCTCATATGGTTCCAAAACACGTATGACTTATTTTCTTCCAAGCAAGACAGAAAAAGAAATGTTAGGGACTGACAGCCTCAGTCACCATTCACTTTTCACACAGATGAAAAAAAAAAGATACAATGAAAGTGAATGGTGACTGAGGCTGTCCTTTTGGTTTCCACAGAAGTAAGAAAGTCTTAAGGGTTTATAACAACATGAGGATGAGTCACTGACAACAGAATGTTTATTTTTGAGTGAACTATCCCAATAATGCAAAATTAAGTGTTATGTATCCCTAAACGGCAACTTGACGACTGATTAATGAAAGACGTCACTGAAAGCTTCTTGATAATGCTTCTCTATTCCTCAAGGCTATGGAAACATCATTACAATAGCAGTAATTAAGGCCAAAAAAGTTTAGCTTACAGAACGTTATGTAAACATATTGCTATAGTGTCTTACTCCACTGAATAAGCAGCAAGCTCTATGATGAGATGGGAGCTTAGTAAGTGCCACAAGCTAAAAAATGAGCTCTATGCATTTGTTACAGATATACTCATAATGGGGACGCTGCAGAAAATCAATAGGTAATCAAGTCTGCAATCTAAAAGCGGGATGCACCGGCCTCTTTCCTCCAACGCTGCAACACAGTTCTTGCGCACCCTAGCGAAGATAGATGTGGAGGCTGTCGGGTTTTACCATGATGTGCACAGTTTTTAAATTGATCATTTTCATAGCGATTCAGACACTCACTTGGAGAGTGAAAATCACTTGCCATTTTGATCGGGTTACTGATGTTCTGCTGTGTTATACAAGGCCAGGCATGAAAATGTCTTCTCTGCTTCTCCACATTTAATGTATGGGGTGGTATAGCCTAGTGGTTATAGGACTATGTTGGTAACTGAAAATTTGTAGTTTTAAAGCTTGCAAGGAGTTATCCATCAGCTACCACCATTGTGCCCTTTAGTAAGACACTAAATATGAGCATAGTTGCTTTAGTGGTACTGTCCCTGTTAAAGTACATTTGGATTAGGGCTGGGCGATATAGCTTATTTATGATATTCAATATCTTGGTAAGTACAGGATGTATTTGCTTTGAAATGGCTTAAAGGTGATTATTATTATTATTATTATTATTTATTTTTTATTTTTATTTTTTTTTATCAGAAGAACATATTTTTAACCCAAACAGCCATTGTACCCAAGTATATTCATGTTCAATCCATGATTCAAATGTTTAATGCATGTTGTTTAAAGTAAACACAGTTTTCCACTAAATGAACACAAGGAAGAATACTGAATCATTTTAGTTTGTATGCACCATTATACAACACTACTTGGTTATAAAAAACGTTATTTGCCTATACGTATTTTTACAAAAAAATGTTTTTGAGAATGAACAGGGTGTGCAAAAACGACAAAAAATGTTTTGTTACCCAGTTATAATCAATTATTATTGTGGGACCCAGTCTTTTATTTATTTATTTATTTATTTGTTATTGTTATTATTTTATTTTTTTATTATAATATAATACTGAATTAGTATTATTTTGAAGATTAAGTTTGTTTTACTTTAAAAAATCCAACTTCAGTTTTGTCAG
The DNA here is from genome assembly GCF_019703515.2 of Myxocyprinus asiaticus. NCBI lineage: Eukaryota > Metazoa > Chordata > Actinopteri > Cypriniformes > Catostomidae > Myxocyprinus > Myxocyprinus asiaticus. The sequence continues at coordinate 13,182,943 of NC_059350.1, forward strand.
AAACTCAATTTTAAAAGTTGATTGAAATATTAAATGTAGAAAATTGAGATTACTTAAAACAATAGTCAACTTTTATGCCATTTAAGTCAGAGCAACTTTAAACAGTGAGCACACACCATGTCAAGTTTGGTGGTGAAGGTAGAACTTACAGGCTTTTGAGCATGCTCAGTTTGATCACTGATGCTCAGTCCTCAGGAGGCCATTTGTGGCAGAATAATTAAAATCAAAATCTGTGGGAAACTTTTAAGGCTATAAACACTATGAACTTCATATTGTTGCATCTGCTACTAAGCTTGCCAACTGGAGAGGCATTGTGGCTGAAGGCAATACCCACAATCTCTTGCACTTGAATTTATGTTAAGTATGTTTGGTCAAAGTGTGCCAATTATGAGGACATTATGTAAATTATTTGTAAATAATCTGATTTGAATTAATAGATATTTTATTTCTGTGTGTGTTTTTAATGATATTTTGCTTAGACTTGGGGGACTCGAGTCCAAGTCAATTTTAATGGATTTTTATTTGGACTTGACTCGGACTCGAGCCTTTGGGACTCGGGATTTTTTTTTCCGAGTCCATGGCATTTGATTTATGATGCAATGAACAAAATAAATAAATAAATAAAAATAACGAAACAGAAATAAATGGACACTCTATGTGCAAGCAGCTGTAGCACCCCCTTATGCCGTAGATGTAGCCAGAGTTTGTTTCACCGTGTTGAGCAAACACACCTGCAGAGCGGCACACTCAGTCAACCAATACGCTTGAATGTTACTACGGACAGGGCTGGGGAGTAACGGAATACATGTAACGGGATTACGTATTTAAAATACAAAATATAAATAACTGTATTCCACTACAGTTACAATTGAAACCATTGGTAATTAGAATACAGTTACATTCAAAAATAATTTTGATTACTGGAGAGATTACTTTGCATTTTATTGTCATTTGTTTCATTTAATATTTAGTCCTTTCAGATGGAAAACATTTATATATATAAATGATGCGATCCAAAGTGCATTTGAACAGCAGTGACACACTTTCTTATGATGTGTTACATTCGTACAAGTAAGTTTGAAGTAAGTTTGGAGCAGAAGAAATAGAAATAAACCTTGTGTAAATTGTCAGCTTTACGCTAAGCTAAAATGCTATTTCTAGACATTTTACATGTTACCAGGCACGATCATATTTTTTTTAATCAAGAAAATTCACGTTGGATCATAATTTCTTTTTTCTAGTAAGACCTTTGATATTAGGGCAAAAATTGTATTCTTGATAATATTTTTTTTTATTGTTTTCCTGTAAAAATATCTAAAAATTCTTAAAACAAGATCAATTTGATTAATCTTGTTTTAGAAACAACACTGCATAAGACATTTAGAATTTTCAGAGAATGTATTTTTAACATGTGTATTTTGTCTTACTGTACTGGCAGAGCTTTTAATAGTCAAAACAAGTGAAAAAATCTACCAGTGCTGAGGAAGTAATCCAAAGTATTTAGAATACATTACTGACCTTGAGTAATCTAATGGAATACATTACAAATTACATTTTACAGCATGTATTCTGTAATCTGTAGTGGAATACATTTCAAAAGTAACCTTCTCAACCCTGACTATGGAGACTGCTTTATAATATCGATTACCGAGGTGGCTGGCATAACGAACACATAAAGACAGGTATGTAGCCAATGTACTAGAAACTACAATGCAGTTTCGCATGGCACGGGACATGGCAACAGCTAAAATTGCATGCAGCGTTTGTGCAGCCAAGACGGTGCTCGCATCGCTGTTTCATCTTGGTTAAGAACTTCATTAAGTCAAGTCACCTACATCATGTCTCTCTCATAGTTTACTAAAACAACATATACAAATAAAAAATCAGAAAAATATTATTAATATTGGGTTATTAAGTCTATTTAGGAGTAATGTATCCACACATGTAGGCATCCGTAGTCTCTTGTGGTCCACGCAGTGTTGTCAACTTAAACTGGACCTTGGTGAATTAACTGTAACTTTTTAAATAGTCGGGTTGAAAACAAAATTATTGCTAAAGCAGACTGCAACTCTGAAAAACAGATAAACAGCACCTATTTATTGTTTTTCTATTTTAAAAGCAGTGACGAGCTGCTTAAAATATGTTCTTTTACAGTTTTTTCCACAATAAAATGCACAATGAAATATGAAGTTATTAATGTGCAGCTAAATGTTTTGTTTATAATTTAATTATAGATTGGGTGACCAGCTGTCCCGGTTTATTATATCGGTTTTTGGTACCATCACACATTTTTTTCTTCTTAAATTAAATCTCCTCTTTGTCCTTCTCGCTATTGTCTCTGGTATCCTTTGCAGAGAAGAAAATCAATTTTGTTGCGTTGCACGTTGATTTGACGATACATTCATTCTAGTATTCAGCAAATCAGCTTAAATGTATCTGGTTACCATGGCAATGATGTCATGCGCTCTATGTCATCCTGTCAGTCAGGCAAATGCCCAAAATAACGCAAAAATGTGTTTTCAACAACGAACTAAAAGCCGATTCATGTCTTCGCGCAGCACATTTAAGCGGGGTGTTTTCTGAATGTTAATTGTCCCCACAAACGGGTGCCCTCCAAGCTTCATGTGAAACTCCGGTCTCTGGGCTTAAACAGCTTGCTGTGCAGCTGGATCCTGGACTTCCTGTCAAGCAGACGCCAGGTGGTTAGAATGGGCAGCAACATCTCCTCATCACTGACCCGCAACACTGGAGCCCCGCTGGGCTGTGTTCTCAGCCCACTCCTGTATTCCCTGTACACACATGATTGTGTGGCAACACATAGCTCCAATGCCATCATTAAGTTTGCTGATGATATGACGGTGGTAGGTCTGATCACTGACAATGATGAAACGGCCTACAGAGAGGAGGTGCACACTCTGACATGCTGGTGTCAGGAGCACAACATCTCCCTCAACGTCAGCAAGACAAAGGAGCTTGTGGTGGACTTCAGGAGAAAAGACAGAGAACACAGTCCCATCACCATCAATGGAGCACCGGTGGAGAAAGCCAGCAGCTTCAAGTTCCTCGGTGTCCACATCACTGAGGAACTCACATGATCCGTCCACACTGAGGCCATTGTGAAGAAGGCTCGTCAGCGCCTCTTCTTCCTGAGATGGCTGAGGAAGTTTGAAATGAACCGCCATATCCTCACACAGTTCTGTACTGTAGAGAGCATCCTGACTGGCTGCATCTACGCCTGGCACGGCAATAGCACCGCCCACAACCAAAGCCCTGCAAAGGGTGGTTCGAACTGCCAGACACATCATCGGAGGTGAGCTTCCCTCCCTCCAGGACATATATACCAGGCGGTGTGTGAAAAAAGCTCGGAGGATCATCAGAGACTCCAGCCACCCAAGCCATGGGCTGCTCTCACTGCTACCATCAGGCAGACAGTATCATAGCATCAGGACCCGCACCAGCCGACTTCATGACAGCTTCTTCTCCCAAGCGATCAGACTTCTGAACTCTTGATCTCTCACGATCAATATACAACAGCACTGCACTTTATTAATCTTATTATCTCACACTGGACTGTAATAAATTATATTCTCTCTTAACAACACACTGGCAACTAACTATCAACCGACAGCCTGAATGTCAATACAGTACAATACAACCTACTGTATATTTTATATATACTATATGTATTATTTTTATTGTATAATGTGTATTCTATATTGTGTGTATGTGTATTCTATATTGTGTGTATTGTATACTGTACATTGTATATTATTATTTGTATATTGTGATGTGTGTAATTATGTGTATATTAGATATGTAAATTGTGATGTATAAATCTGTTTATTGAAAACTGGTATATGTCTCATCACTGTCATGACTGCTATGTTGCTCGGAACTGCACCCAAGACTTTCACCTGCTATTGCACTTGTGTATATGGTTGTGTGATAATAAAAGTGATTTGATTTGAATGGTTAATCAGACAAGTGTCCCATTCAGACAGCTACACTGCACTTTTTACAAGCACTTAAAGGAATATTCCGGGTTCAATACATGTTCAACTCAGTCAACAACAGTTGTGGCATAATGTTGATAACCACAAAAATAAATTTTGACTTGTCCCTCCTTTTCTTTAAAAAAAGCAAAAGATTTACAGTGAGGCACTTAAAATGGAAGTGAATGTGGCCAATTTTTAACATTAAAATACTCAATGTTTCAAAAGTTTAGCCACAAGACGCAAAGGATATGTGTGTAAACATGATTTTAGGGTGATAAAATCACTTACTAACCTTTTCTGTGTAAAGTTATATCCAATTTACAACTTCTTTGACATGACGATGTAATGTCAACAAACCCTAAAACCCTAAAGCGACTGTAAATTTAAACATCTTCACAGCTCAAGTTTTAACAGAAGAATTAATACAAGTGATTTTATAAAATTATAAGCTTCACATTTCTGCCTTTAAACTCTCCAAAAATTGGCCACATTCACTTTCATTTTCCCCAGTCACTTCCATTGTAAGTGTCTCACTGTACCACCGATTTTTTTTGCTTTTTTTAAAGAAAAGGGGGATGAGTCGAAATAAATTTGATGTGTCATTGCAGGCAGGACCCTGTCCAGAGCCCCGATACTGCCTGCCCATTGCACACAGCGCCCAAGCCCGAATTCGAGGCCTGCTCTAAGGGAACCCCTGCCAATAGAAATGCCAGGTCTGAACAAGGACTGAAAGTTTGACAGCATCGAGGCGAGATAGTCATGCACTGGGTGCCGTGGCACCATGCCCACCTCGGGACTCAAGTCTGTAGCCAGTGCTGGAGCAGTCTCATATGCATCAACCCGAGGGGGAGTACTACTGCCGAGGATGCCATATGCCCCAGGTGCCTCTGAAATTGTTTCACCGGGACCGCTACCTTCTGCATGAAGGTTTTCAAGCAGGCCAGCACTGACTATGCACTCTCGTTCATAAGGCGTGCCATCAGGGTGACCGAGTCCGACTCCATACCAAGAAAAGAGATGCTCTGCGCTGGGGAGAGCTTGCTCTTTTCCCAGTTAACCTGAAGCCCCAGTCGATCGAGGTGCCAAAGCACAAGGTCCCTGTGCGCACACAATAGATCTCACGAGTGAGCTAGGATCAGCCAGTCATCGAGATAATTAAGAATGCGAATGCCCTTCTCCCTCAGCGGGGCCAGGGCAGCCTCTGCGACCTTGGTAAAGACGCGAGGAGACAGGGACAGACCGAAAGGGAGGAGCTTGTACTGGTATACTCATCCCTCGAAGGCAAACCGAAGAAAGGGTTTGTGTCGAGGAAGGATCAATACGTGAAAGTACGCGTCCTTCAGGTCGATGGCCGCGAACCAATCCTGATGTCGTACAGACATCAGGATGTGCTTCTGCATCAACATCTTGAACAAAAGCCTGTGTAAGGCTCTGTTCAAGGCACGCAGATCCAGGATTGGGTGCAACCCCCCCCCTGGGACATGATAAAATAAGGGCTGTAAAATCTCTTGTGCGACTCAGCTAAGGGGACGGGTTCTATCGCTCCCTTCGCCAGAAGGGTAGTGACCTCTGCCCGAAGGACCGAGGCATCCTTGCCTCGCACAGCGGTGGAGAGGACGCCACTGAACCTGGGTGGTTGTCTGGTGAACTGGATCGCGTAGCCGAGCTGGAAAGTGCTAACCAGGCTTCCAGACTTTGCGCTAATGGCACCAGGGGGATGATTGGACTGGAAAGACTTTCAGCGCCTGGCCGTCACGGGTGTGAGGGCCGGAGGGTCTGAGCATTGGAGAATGACCGAGGGAATGAGGAAACTGCTCTTTTATTGACAATTTGAGCCCAGAAGGCATCCGGCGATGTTGGGATACCCACCTCGTGCTGACCCAGGGGTGGGAGTGGGGTCCGTGCGCACACCTGGGTCAGTCAATAAGCGCTGCCTTATCCCTGGGTCACCCTTCTCAGGACTGCCTCGAAGCCTTTCCCAAGCTGTTGACAAGCCAGGGTCCCACGTCATGGTTGCAGAGCTTGTGCCACCTTCTGGCCCAGATCCTGAGTCTGCTCCATGCCATGTCACAGCCACAACTCGGCCAGCTCCATGCCATGTCACAGCCACACCTCGGCCTGCTCCATGCCATGTCACAGCCACACCTCGGCCTACTCCATGCCATGTCACAGCAACACCTAGGCCTGCTCCATGCCATGTCACAGCAACACCTTGGCCTGCTCCATGCCATGTTACAGCCACGCCAGAGTCAGCTCCATGCCATGTCACAGCCACACCAGAGTCAGCTCCATGCCATTTCACAGCCACGCCAGAGTCAGCTCCATGCCATGTCACAGCCATGCCAGAGTCAGCTCCATGCCATGTCACAGCCACACCAGAGTCAGCTCCATGCCATGTCACAGCCACGCCAGAGTCTGCTCCATGCCATGTCACAGCAACGCCTCAGCCTGCTCCATGCCATATCACAAGCAAGCCTTTGCTTCATGGTCCAGGCACGACCTCTGTTCCAAAGTTCAGGCACGCCTGTTCCAAAGTCCAGGCACGCCTCTGCTCCAAAGTCCAGGCACGCCTCTGCTCTAAAGTCCAGGCATGCCTCTGCTCCACGGTCCAGGCTCACCTCTGCTCCGCAGTCCTGGCCTACCTCTGCCCCACGGTCCAGGCCCGCCTCCGCTCTATGAGCCTGTGCTCATGCCTGCCACGGCCAATCAGTCAGCATCCACACCTACCATGGCCAAGACAGGATCCTGCCATACCATGTTACCACGTCATGCCATGTAGCCACATCATGTCACCATGGCCGCCACTCATCAAATAATGCTCAAATGACAGAGAAGACCATTATAACCAGCATATATCCAGACACACATTTGAAGTGCTCTTTCTGCATTTAGAGAGCCGATTCAGGTACCTGAACTGCAGAGGTGGAGTAATGCTGTGTAGTCCAAGTATGCCAAGTAGTCTGAAGCATCCTCCAACAATTTAGCACTCAGATCGGCCTGCAAGATAGGGAATTGTGCTGTTCCTTTTAGTGCTAAATAACACAGACAGTAAGTGCTATCTTGGTTGGAAATTCTTGGCGAATTCCCTACTTACAGTTGGAGTCAGAAGTTTACATACACCTTAGCCAAATACATTTAAACTCAGATTTTCACAATTCCTGACATTTAATCGTAGAAAACATTCCCTGTCTTAGGTCAGTTAGGATGACTACTTTATTTTAAGAATGTGAAATGTCAGAATAATAGTATTTATTTCAGCTTTTATTACTTTCATCACATTTCCAGTGGATCAAAAGTTTACATACACTTTGTTAGTATTTGGTAGCATTGCCTTTAAATTGTTTAACTTGGGTCAAACATTTTGGGTAGCCTTCCACAAGCTTCTCACAATAAGTTGCTGGAATTTTGACCCATTCCTCCAAACAGAACTGGTGTAACTGAGTCAGGTTTGTAGGCCTTCTTGCTCGCACACGCTTTTTCAGATCTGCCCACAAATTTTCTTTTGGATTGAGGTCAGGACTTTGTGAAGTACACAATACTTTGACTTTGTTGTCCTTAAGCCATTTTGCCTCAACTTTGGGGTTGTTTGGTTGGGGTCATTGTCCATTTGGAAGATCCATTTTCGACCGAGCTTTAACTGCCTGGATGATATCTTGAGATTTTGCTTCAGTATATCTACATAATTTTCTTTCCTCATGATGCCATCTATTTTGTGAAGTGCACCAGTCCCTCCTGCAGCAAAGCACCCCCACAAAATGATGCTGCCACCCCCATGCTTCATGGTTGGGATGGTGTTCTTCAGCTTGCAAGCCTCACCCTTTTTCCTCCAAACATAACGATGGTCATTATGGCCAAACAGTTACATTTTTGTTTCATCAGACCAGAGGACACTTCTCCAAAAAGTAAGATTTTTGTCCCCATGTTCACTTGCAAATTGTAGTCTGGCTTTTTTATGGCGGTTTTGGAGCAGTGGCTTCTTCCTTGCTGAGCAGCCTTTCAGATTATGTCGATATAGGACTCATTTTACTGTGGATATAGATACTTGTCTATACTTGTGTAGATACTTGTCTATACTTGTGTGGAGTGGTGGTGGTGTAGTGGACTAAAGCACTGAATCGCTAAGCGGAAGGTTGTTGGTTCAATCCCCACAGCCACCACCTTGAGCAAGGCACTTAACTCCAGGTTGCTCCAGGGGGATTGTCCCTGTAATCAGGGCACTGTAATTCGCTTTGGATAAAAGTGTCTGCCAAATGTAAATGTTGTCTACCCGTTTCCTCCAGTATCTTCACAAGGTCCTTTGCTGTTGTTCTGGGATTGATTAGCACTTTTCGCACCAAACATACGTTCATCTCTAGGAGACAGAATGTGTCTCCTTCCTGAGCTGTATGATGGCTGTGTGGTCCAATGGAGTTTATACTTGTGAACTATTGTTTGTACAGATGAATGTGGTACCTTCAGGCATTTGAAAATTGCTCCCAAGGATGAACCAGACTTGTGGAGGTCCAAAATATTTTCTGAGGTCTTAGCTGATTTCTTTTGATTTTCCCATGATGTCAAGCAAAGAGGCACTGAGTTTAATGGTAGGCCTTAACCCTCAGGGGTCGAAGGCGCCGGCGCGTCCTGCTGTATTTTTTCCTCATAACAGCGGAAACAACTTAAAATACTCCATTATTTTTGGGCATACAGATAAGTGTAAGACATCATTAGAGACTATAAAGGGTCTACTTTTATTTGTGTACACTCACAATAACAACAAAACCTTGTGTTTTTGTAAAATAAAGAAAATAAACAGGGTGCCCTTTCAGCCGTCTCTGTCTCCGCAAGCATCTTTCTGAAACACGTCACAAAAATGAACTGAAATTCAGTGAATACTTATCAGACAAACATGAAACATATGTCTAAAGAAAGCTCAAAATGTGTACCTTTAAATAAAACAATTCAAATTTAAAACAAATATTCTCCTGCAATGTAATCTGTATGAAACTAAAGAGATGTACAGTTTCTCCTGGCTCAGCTAATTATCGCTAATGTGATCCCACCCACGCGCAGAGGGCACTATTCATATGGTAATGTGCTGAGGCGATCAATGCAAATGGTAAACGCCCCCAGCAACACCTTAAAAAGCATCAAGTTCATCATCAGATTCATTCATTTTCCTGCGCGTTTGGATGATGGCACGTTACAAAGGTGAGGAAGCTCCTGGATAGTGATGAAGAGTTCACATTTTCCTCAGAAGAAGAGCAGGACTCCGACGATGAATGTTTGCATTTTGAAGAGCGACTTGATCCAGCCGAGGATACAATTCTGGATGAGTAAGTCTTTACTTAAATTAGTTGTTGTGCTATTTTATATAAACGTATATATTTTACTAGTTGGACTATTTCCAGACTTGCCAGCCAGTATCCAGAGTACTGAAATTTGAAATATGTCCTAATAGGCAAGTTTTAGTTACATTTAAATGTTGTTTCGGCTAAAGCAGGTATTTAAATTGCATGCTGTATGATATAAATATGATATGTAATTGTAGAGCCGAGGAGGGAGGGGCCGCGCTGGAATGACGCACACCCGGTCCCCAATCAGCCTGATGGGGCGCGCGAGGGATAAAGGCGGCCGGGGACGACAGTTCGAGAGAGAGAAAATTACAGGCAGCTGTACTGTGTGTGTTTATGGTTGTGTGTTTTTGTTTAAGTTGTTCATTAAATTATTATTTAAGTTGTCAAACCGGTTCTCGCCTCCTCCTTCCCTCGATCCCCCTTACAGTAATATGATATAAAAATAATATGAATGTTTAGATTATATTTTAACTAGTGTTTATGCTGCCTCATTATCATCAACGAAGCTTGTGCTTGCAAATATCTGTTCGGGTGTAAATGTGTAAAATATGCTGTAAATATGCCCATATTAGAAAATCAGCATATTAGAATGATTTCTAAAGGATCTGAAGTGAAGACTGCAGTAATGATGCTGAAAATTCATCTTTGATCACAGGAATAAATAGCATTTTACAATATATTCAAATAGAAAACAGTTATTTTAAATTGTAAAAATATTTCACAATATCACTGTTGTATTTTGGATCAAATAAATGCAGCCTTGGTGAGCAGAAGAGACTTCTTTTAAAAACATTAACAAATCTTACAGATCTAAAACTTTTAAACGGTAGTGTAGGTCTAAATTTTTAAGTAAAGTCTTTATGTAAAGAAAATGTATAGTCAGATTACCTCTTTTAACTTAAACTTGATTTTGTGAATAAGCTACAAACAATACATTCAATCATTAAGTCTCCTCACATTCATTCTCTCTCTGTCACATTCCTCATTGATAGGCCCAGGGGAGGGGTCTTTTTCTCCTCAGGTGTGAATCACATCAATATTCATGATCATCCACGCCTCCTCGTATATGGTCTTTCTAACACTAAAAGTGTCTTACAAAAGTTAAATGACTATATTGTTTTGTACAAATGAGTGATCAGGATGGTTTTCACATCATTTTGTAGCAAAAACTGTAGACTACAAGATCCAGTTCTCAAAAGTCTTGTGAACAAATGTTTAGTATGTGTTATATGGCCTTATTTCAGTGACTTATTTTTGTTTTTTCAAAAACAACACATAAACGTTATTTTCTCAAAATACAAACATGTACATACATGTTGCTCACATATTATTGTAGCCCAGTTTGTGCTGAATACAGTGTTATCAGACTTTAGCCATTAATATGTTTTTAAGCAACTGAAAAAAGCACAAATGTCAAGGCATGTCAAAACTTCTCCAGGGCCCAAAACACCCTCAGACCCCAGAGGGTTAAAATACATCCACAGGTACACCTCCAATTCAGTACACCTCCTATCAGAAGCTAATTAGCTAATTGTCTGAAGGCTTGACATCATTTTCTGGAATTTTCCAAGCTGCTTAAAGGCACAGTTAACTTAGTGTATGTAAACTTCTGACCCACTGGAATTGTGATATAGTCAATTAAAAGTGAAACAATCTATCTGTAAACAATTGTTGGAAAAATGACTCATGTCATGCACAAAGTAGATGTCCTAAATGACTTGCTGAAACTATAGTTTGCTCATATTAAATATGTGGAGTGGTTGAAAAATTAGTTTTAATGACTTAACCTAAGTGTATGTAAACTTCTGACTTCAACTGTATGTATGGGGTGGTATAGCCTTGTGGTTCAAGTTTTGGGCTAGTTACAGAAAGGTTGTAGGCAGTGAAGATTGTAAGATTCTAAGTCTGACCCTGTAATGTACAGTGTGCTGTATTTGAATAAAAGCTTATTGACAAGTTAGATTATAGTATATTTGTATAGTATACATCTGTTTTGGCATTATCTGGCAATAAATGCATATTACATAGTTGTACTACAGGTGAGAAGTATGACATAGAGCTTTGAGTAGTCTGATAAGACACAAAATGACTCAATATGGGTAAAAGTGTTATTTTATATAAAATCCATTTAGAATCAGAAGAGAACAGGGTGAAGATCTGCCTCTAAAAGGCTGCTGTTTTGATGTAGCTATGTGGGCTGGTGTAAGCCCAATGGAGAACCTGACAAGGGTGCTGGAGGCTTTTGCTCTGCTCTCCTGTCCCCCTGAGCATCTCTCTGCACCAGGGGGGCTCAGCTCTAAAAATGTCCTCTCTGACACCCATCAACGCTGGATCAACAGTGCTCATAGATCTGTGCCTGATACTATCTTCACCCTGCCCGTCCCACTGATCTCCTTGTACCATTATTGGCTAAATGTGTTCAGCTATTTGACTTTTTATAAAGGCTAGAAAGTTACAGTTAAGACAGACACCATGGGAGAAATCTCACAAGGGTAAACCACTGTAAGTGTGAGGGAGAGAGAAAAAAAGCAAAGGGGAGACATGACATCTTAATACTTGACCTTTGTGTTTGCAGAAGACATATGCTATTCTGTGGTAAAACATTATATGAACTGTGACTAAATGATGGTGGTGGTGGTGGTGGTTAGAAATCTGTGGGCTGTTTATAATTTTCAAAAGTAAGGAGTGTTATCCTTTTTTAAATCCAGCTTTTGTTGATTGCAGTGTTTTGAAACAAGAAATCTTTATTTATTTATTTATTTATTTATGTATTTTTTGTGCTGTTCCAAGCTGGTTATCAGTGGGTTCAAGCTGGTTATTAGCTGATTAAAGCAGCCATTAGCTGGTCCAAGCTAGTTAGTAGCTGGCCCAAGCTTCTCATTAGCAGGTTCAAGCTGGTCATTATCAGGTTCAAGCTGGCTTAATTTGGTCCAAGCTGGTCATTAGCTGGTCCAAGCTAGTTATTAGCTGGCCCAAACTTCTCATTTGCTGGTTCAAGCTGGTTATTAGCTGGTTCAAGCTGGTCATTAGCTGGTTAAAGTTGGTTATTATCTGGTCCATGCTGGTCATTAATTTTCCCATGTTGGTCATTAGCTGGTCCAACAAGTTATAAGCTGGCCCAAGTTGGTCATTAGCTTGTTCAGGGCTGGTCATTTGCTGGTCCAAGCTGATCATTAGCTTGTTCATGTTGGTCCAAGTTGGAAATAAGCTGATGCATCCTGGTCATTAGCTGGTTCAAGCCAGTTATTAGCTGGATGTAACTGGTCATTACCTGGCTCAAGTTGGTCCAAGTTGTATATTAGCTGGTCCATGCTGGTCATTAGCTGTTCCAAGCTAGTTCTTAGCTAGTCCAAGCTGGTCATTAGCTGGCACAAGCTGGTCATTTGCTTGTTCATGTTGGTCCAAGTTGGTTATAAACTTATGCATGCTGGTCATTAGCGGTTCCAAGCTAGTTATTTGCTGGCCCAAGCTGGTCATTAGTGGGTTCATAGGCTGGTTCAATTTTGTGTAAGCTGGTCATTAACTGATTTAAAATGGTCATTAGTTGCTTCAAGCTGGTCATTAGCTGGTGAAAGCTGGTCATTAGCTAGTCCAAGATGGTCATTAGCTGTTTCCAGAGTTCCATGTCATGGCTGCCAAGCCAGAGTTCCACATCATGGCCACCAAGCCAGAGTTCCACGTCATGACAGCCAAGCCTGATTTCCACATCATGGCCACCAAGCCAGGGTCCCATGTAATGGTCACTGAGCTTGCGCCACCTTCTTCCCCGGATCCTGAGCCTGTTCCATGCCATGACACAGCCACACCTGAGCCTGCTCCATGCCATGTCACAGCCACGCCTGAGCCTGCTCCATGCCATGTCACAGCCAAGCTTCAGTCTGCTCCATGCAATGTCTCAGGCTGATCTCTGGTCAGTGAGCCAATGGCCAAGCCTGCCATGGTCAACGAGCCAACGCCCACGTCTGCCACGTCCAACGAACCAGCGTTGCAAGCCTTGTCCATTCCAGAGCCAGTGTTGCAAGCCTCGTCTGTTCCAGAGCCATCGCTCTCTGGGCTATTTGAGTTGGAATTGGTTCCTGCCCTTGTGCCCACACTGAGTATCTCCTGATCAGCCGGTTCCCCCCAAGCCACTGGCTTGATCATCGCCCTCCAACTCCACCTAGACCCTCCGAGCCCTGGACTCTGCCTTGGCCTGTCGATCACTCGATATCACCTTGGCTCTGCGTTCCCATGGCCCCACCACGGTCCTTCAGCCTGTCGGCTTTACCGGGGTCCCTCGTCCCTCCAGCTTCTCCTTGGTCTGTCTGTCACCTGGCTCCACCTTGGCTCTCCGATCCTCTGGCTATACCTCATCTATCCAATCCTTCAGCTCCACTGGGGACCTCCATCCCTACAGCTCCACCTTGGTTCTCAGCCCAACCAGCTCCGCCACAGTCTTCCGATCCCTCAGCTCCGCCTTGCTCCCCTGAGCCTCCGGCGCCGCCTTGCTCCACCCTGGCCCTTCAAGTCTTTGGCTACTCTCCGGGTATCCAGTTCTCCATGGCTCTGCCCCTCGAGCCTCTCATGGCTCCATCCCCCATGAGCTCCACCCTGGTCTCATGCTCCATGCCCTATCTCACCTGGCCATGCCCCACACCTTGTTTCACCATGTTTCCATGTTCTGCCATGTAACCACGTCAAGAAGGGCCTTGCTAAGAGAAGTGACCAAGAACCCGATGGTCACTCTGGTTGAGCTCCAGAGATCATGTGTGGAGATGCAAGAAACTTGCAGAAGGACAACCATCACTGCCACACTTTACCTATCTGGGCTTTATGGCAGAGTAGCCAGAAGGAAACCTCACCTTGGTGCAAGACATATAATAAAAAAAAAAACTTAAAGGACTCTCAGACTGTGAGAAACAAGATTCTGTGGTGTGATGAAATGAAAATTGATCTGTTTGACCCCAATTCCAAGCGTCTTGTCTGGAGAAAACCAGGCACCGCTCATCACCTGCGCAATACCATCCCAGCAGTGAAGCATGGTGGTGGTAGCATCATTCTGTGGAAGTGTTTTTCAGCGGCAGGGACTGGGGGACTGGTCAGGGTTGAAGGAAAGCTGAACGCAGCAAAATACAGAGATATCCTTAATGAAAACATGGTCCAGAGCGCTGGGACCTCAGACTGGGCTTATGGTTCACCATCCAACAGGACTATTGCCCTAAGCACACAGCCAAGAAAACGCAAGAGTGGCTTAGGGACAACTCTATGAATGTCCTTGAATGGCCCAGCCAGAGCCTGGACTTGAACCCATTCAAACATCTCTGGAGAGACCTTAAAATGGCTGTTCACCAATGGTCCCCATCCAACCTGAAAGAGCTTGAGAGGATCTGCAGAGAAGAATGGCAGAAAATCCCCAAATCCAGGTGTGCAAAGCTTGTCACTTCATTCCCAAAAAGACTTGAGGCTGTAATCTATACTGATTAAGTACTGAGTTAAGGGTCTGAATACTTATGTCAATGTGATTTTTCAGTTTTTTCTTTTTAATACATTTGCAAAGTTATCAAAAATCTGTTTTTTGCTTTGTCATTATGGGGTATGGAGTGTTGATATATGTAAAAAAAAAAAAAATAATAATAATTTAAAGTATTTTAGCAAAAGGCTGCAACATAACAAAATGTGGGAAAAAATGAAGGGGTCTGAATACTTTCTGAATGCACTGTAATTCATGTTGGTTTTTAGCTGGTTTAAGTTCATGCAAGCTGGTCATTAGCTAGTCCAAGCTGGTCATTAGCTGGTTCAGGTTGGTCATTAGGCCGTCTAAGCTGGTCATTAGCTGGTTCAAGTTGGTCATTAGCAGATCCAAGATGGTCATTAGCTGTTTCAAGCTGGTCATTAGCTGGTCCAAGCTGGTCATTAGCCGGTTCAAGCTGGTCCAAACTGGTCATTAGCTGGCAGACTATCTTAGATCAGCAACACACCAGCTAGTCATACCAGCTTACGGTGGTCATGCTAATTTTTGAAACATGGTACTGTAGCTGGTAGGCCATCCAATGACTAGCTACTGTAGGACAAAAGACCAGCTTAGACCAGTGAAAGACCAGCTTAACCAGCTACAATGTTGCGAAACACAGTCTGTCTTTCTCATTTAAAGATGGGATGTTGTTTATGAAACAAACAAACAATTAATAAATAAAAATAAAAGTATAATTAAATAAGGTTCATTTACACTGACAACAATTAAAGCATTAAAAAGAGAGTCGCTGTACTGTTGGTTTCTAGGTGTTCCTACTCGACTGCAGTATCTGGTAGCGGTTTATCTGAACTTCACTGTCTGTACTACCAGTTGAAGACTTCTTAACTTTGTTGCTTTGCAAAAGGTCACTGTTGCTTATGTCATCTCAAACTAGCAACTCTCATTGAAAATTAATGTCTTCTGGTCACTTTGGTTGCCTCAAAATGCGCTAATGTGAACGGCCCTTCAGAAACCTGAACTACACAATAATATTGATGCATATCTGGAATTCAGTCAGTTTTATTATGCTAGACATTATTTTGCTGGTCTTGGCTTGTTCTGTATGCATGTCATACATACTGACTGCAACATATTCATTTCAGGTCTAATTAGAGAGAACCTGGTTGTCTCACTTCAGTAAAACAAACAATACTCAGGCTTATTGTCCCCTGGATAGTAATACTACAGTAATTTCACTAACTCAAGTGTTTTAGATTTGAAGTTATTGACTTGTTGTACCTGCAGTACTCTGCAAGCCAATAAAATAACAGAACGGTTCATCAGGTTATATCTGCATTCCATTAATATGTTTCATTGAGGAGGCTTCTCAGTTTCTGTGGGCCTTTCTGTGCCTTGGGAATATTTATAGCTGTTACTCCATAATCGCTTTCACCTCTGAGAGCATATCTCACTGTCCCAGTGGACTTATTGCCTCAATATTAAATTTTATTATGCTGATTATGATTTTTCTTCACTTGAAAGCTGGATTTTTGTCCTTTTTTCTGTCTTTTCTTCCCTCTTTTCAAGAGTGAAGCGCAATTGATCAGACACCCTGTGATCAAGCTCCTTTTACCTTTTAAATGATTGGCACCAAAGCTGTGTATATGCACGGCCACATTCTTCTGATGTTGCTCTTTGCAAACAGAAAATAAATAAATAAAAAATGCAGAAGGCAGCCTCAAAAACACTTGAGGCAAAAAAAGACTTCTTGAAAGCAACAGAATGGGCTACATCTCAACTGGTGTACATTTATGTCAATTGATTTTCAGTATGGAACTAAGGCTGTGCGCAATCTTGTGCATAATATGAAGCACTGCTAAATTAGCAAGATAAGGAACACGTCCTAGAACAGCACAGAGATTTAAACTGCATAGCAACACATATGAAAACCAACACAGACCATGCATAATTATTCTTTTTCTGCCTTATCTAAAATAAACTTTTTTTTTTTTTTTTCACTTTTGAGTAAACAAGAAAGAAAAACACGAGTAATGTATGGCCTCTAAATACTGTAACATTATTTATTATAATTTACTATAAAATGAACAAAAATCATAAGTTAAATATTTACAGTATATACTGTAGATATCATATGACTGAAGAGTCTGCCAATAAGAAAATGGTTTTGCTAAAAATTAACATAAATATAAGTAGTAACATTGCTTGGGAGCATGGCACAATTTTTGCCTACTGCCTTTCATCTTGTGAAGCAAACAAGTAAATTAACTATAAATCTGAAATATGCGACATGCACATGATATCATGACATGTCACACTGACACAGTCATGGAGGGAGCACTTCCTGTTCCTGTCACGCACGTCAAATTGCTTACCCATCCAGGAGGGTTGTAATTGATCGTTGTGTCCCTTAGTCGACGCGTCTCTTTAGTTCCACAAGGTTTGTCCCATACAACCCCCTGCATTCTCCTCCATTTCACTACCTCTCTCCCTGTGTCCTGCTGATGGTTTGCTTATTATAAATAGAAGGCTAAATGTGAACTCAATTACCCATTATCATGTGCAACTGATGATTCTCAATTTCATTAGGTGATAGAATGTCATATGGAGGATGACGCAGCTGCTTCTGTGCACTCACAGTTGATTTTGTTATTCGAGAACACTGAGAGCCTGTGGAGGCGGTGTATGCTTATCATTAACATTAAGCTTTCATAGAGTCTGTGCCAAGAAGGTTTATAATACCTGGAGAAAGTTATCTGCTAGCGTTCCCATGCATATCAATTGTAGTTGCATGGCTGGCACATAACCGATGGAAATACAACATGGTTGTTACCATCTTTGCTAATGGGCACTCATTTCTGAATACAGTTTTTTTTTTTTTTAAGCCAATCACCTGAGCCGTAAATACAAACTAAGTTATATCTCAGGAGCTATAGAAAAATGACATCATGAAAGCACTGATTGGCTGATGGCACCACAAGCACGTGCACAGTCCTAAGTCCTTCAATAGCAGCTATATCCTCCCTATAGGCCTTTGCACAACAGTGGCGACACGGTAATGCAAAACGAATTGCCGAAGAATGGCCCTTTCACATTACAAACTAGGCGAATGATCGCTGTTAAAAAATTCATACCTTTACTATAGGTGGAGCTAATCGACAAGCAATTTTACCCTGGTACGGTAGGTGGTGCAAAGCCCCTTTCAGTTAATCTGCCCTCCACCCATCAGGGATGAGAAGAACTACTTGAACCATGAAATATAGCAATACAAAAGACAAGCAAGCAAATTCTCTAACAAACAGATCGAAAAAAGAAAATGGATTTCTCTACAAGTTGCAGCAACAATTATGAATTCTTTCTCGTTGTTTTCTCAACAAGAAAGAAAACATTCAAAACACTTTCACAAACTATTTCAGTTTGCCTGCAGGATTGGCAGTACTATCATACATACACAGTCTGAGGGGTGTTGAGAAAGAATCGAGTGTAAAAAATAATATAAAAAATAATGTTAATGGTTAAAACGTTATCTATTAGAACAATGTTGGATACTGTATACATTATATTTGTGCTATGTACATTTGTTTAAAATCACTGTGTAATGCACTCACATAATGACTGTTAAAACAAATGTCAGTTGGAACAATACTGATTCTGTCTTATTGCTATGTATGTCTACTTGTGTTATATATTTGCTCAAAACCCTGCATGTTACAAAATAAACGTGACAACATCTAAACACAAACACCATCTTCAGTCTGACCCATTGTTTGAGACATTAATACTGCTAATGACAGTACAGCTGTTACCGACACAATAGCACAGAAATAATGATTACATAATTTTGTGGAAAAAAACAATTTGTGAATTAAATTTTCCTTGATCTTTTGACATATAAGATTTTATTGTACTATAAAAACATACTGTAAGTTTCAGATCCAATAAGAGGATTTAATGACACCAAGCTTTAGTAATGCCTCGTTCTCTACATCCGTATATTAGTGATGTCGCAAAGGGTACTCATTAATGCATGACCGCCTAAAAGACAGCATGACATCAACACCTCCATTTACATCATTGCATGTTTGTCCCGCCCACTGGTGCACAGCTTGAGTGAGTGACAAGAAGAGAGCAGGACAGGTACAACATTCCTACACACATAAGAGGAACTATTGCTGTAGTTGTTATTGAACAAACAAAGAGACTGCAATGCCAGGGAAGAGTAAAAAATGTTGGGACGTTCCTGGCTGTGGAAATTAAGCGTCTCTGCATAGCCTTTTGAAGGATGACCACTATTGTTTTTGGTCCTGAACTCATCATTGTGGATTGTATGGATTGGTCGGCACATTTCTCTAAAGATTCTTTTGAGAATTATTATGATTCAGACTTTGCAAAGAAACTTTGAAAGATGTAGCAAAACCAAATTGGACATGACATTGTGAGTAACAAATTTAATAGTCATTTTCAAGTCGTCATTTTTATTTGTATAGCGCTTTTCTCAAGACACATTGATTCAGAGCAGCTTTACAGAAAATCATGCATTAACAGAAAATGAAACTGAAATATCTATTAAGTCTTAGAGTCATCATTGTGTAGTTTTATTACATATTGTAAATTGTGTATAAAAATAAAAAATAAAATAATAGAAAATAAAAAATAAAAAATAAAATAAAAATAAAAACATTTTGCGGGTGGGGGTCGTGGGTGTCCTCGGTCCTTTAAATAGTAAATGCAGTAAATGCAATAATGTTCTGAATAAAGGCTTTAAATGCATTAAAGTTTTTTTAAATGTGACCAAAATTTGATAATCTTTGGTTTTAAATTATATGTTTTTTTAAGTACAAGACAAACACTGTGTCTGCATTGCTAGCAGTTTGCCTATTTTAGTGATCATTTCTTTCTTTTTTGTGCTGTATCAAAGAAAAGACAAATATAATTTGAATTTATTTTAATCACTGATGTATCTGTAATATGATGATATCAGCTGACTTCAAAAAGAAAATACACAAAATTATTTACTGTCCTCAAGTTATGCCTCATTGTTTTTTTCCTCCATGGAATCTTAAAACAATATTTTCTTCAAGAATCCTAGCTAGAGGTGCAAAAACCATATACGCAAGGTATGCAATGCATAGGGGCGCCAAGTAAAGGGGGGCACCAGTGGCTCCAACATTCTTTTGAATGTCCATGTACTAAAATAAAATATTTGATGCCATGAGTGTCCCTTCATTTACTATTACTATTATTTTGAATGGCCATGGAAAATGAAGCAATGTGATAACAATTTTACCTGGTCGCAAAAAGTAGTCCATTAATTTACCTGATGAACTTTCACCTTTTGTTGACCCTTTATGCTTCGCAGAGCTAATGTGTGCTTCTAAATCACTTGCACCTTTATTAGCAACTGACACATAAGTGCCAGCTTTACATGTCATACATTCTGCTTCCCACGGGTCTCGACCTGGACGAAAGCATGGGAATTTTTTGTGCAAATCTTCTGTAAATTTGCACTTTCGTTTGGACATTGTTTCCACTCAGTTGTCATTTGCTGCTACTGTCAAGCAACTGTTTGATGCTGAACACAACAGCGCGGAGAGATTGAGAGGCAGGAATTTGGCCAATAGTTGCTGCAAGCCTCTTATAATCGACCAATTCGTGCGCGAGAAGGCGGGACTTACAAAGAGGGGTTAAAGCAATGCAAATATGCACGCACACAGTGAAATATTAGACCAGATGCACATCATAATGCAACTAAAGCCGAATCCCAGACATTTTCGCAAATTTAGAAATCCCGGCCGGACGCTTTTTTAAGGTCTGAAAAAGAGGACATGTCCAGGAAAAAGAGGACGTATGGTCACCCTAACTAAAGGTGGTGCAATCAGCTTCCACGACCCCTCCAACATCACAACAGCACAGACCTGACAAGGACATTCTCAAAACAAAAGGGTCTCTTTTAAAAGAAGACTCTTGGGAGATGCTGTACAAAATTCAGATTTAATTAAAGACATAAAGAAATTATTTAGAAAAACTCAGTGGAAGCCTCAAATCACAGGTCTAATGTTCTAGTTATAATCCGAAGGTGAAAATGCTCTACTTTGTGTTTTATCAATCATTTTCTTAGACAATTAGGCCATATCTGATTATTGGAGGGGACTTGTCCCCCTAAATGTATATTGCGGTTATGGCCCTGGTTTGATTGTGTGCTTCTCATACATACTGTATAGTTATAAACGATTGCCTGAACTGAGTGCTTTCAGGTAAATTGCTTGAACGTTTTCATTTGTTTATTCTAGGGGGAAAAAATCAGTTCCAGGAGTGTTGTGTGGGGGTGTGTTTGCGCTTCAAAAATGTTAGCCAATCATAACACAATGGGCGTGTTTATTGAAGTCTTAAAGGGTCGGCACATAAAACTGTGCTTTTCAGACAGAGACAGTGTGGAAAAAAAAGTCATTTAGTACTATGTAATGACTGTTTTGTGCAAAATCCTTTACTTATAAGTAAACCTCAAGAAAAATAATTAAGTAAAAAAAAAAGCATGACATGACCCCTTTAAGAGAACCCATATGCAATTTTCTTTTCTTTTTTTTTTTTTTTTTAATTGTTATTATTATTTTTTCTTTTTCAGTTTTTAAGGCATTTGATGCTAATTAAATACACATCCTCATTCATCATTTAATGTCGGTGGTCAAAATAGATTTCTGTGCTTTAGTGCCACCAGTTGTGTTGGTTTTGGTAACTGCAGCGGCTCCTCTCACATGATCCAAAGCTCATATTTTATTGGTCTGGGCATTTCATCATCAGGCAAATTAAAAATAAAAAAATCGACACACTCATCATAAAACATTTTTGCATGATATTACATGGCTCCTTACATATATCACGGCAGTTCTGTGGTGAAATTTCCACTGAGTGGCGCTAAAAGAAAGTATATTTTCTCACAAGCATATGAGGATTTTAAGGTTAATGCTCTCTGTCAAGTTTTAAATAAACAAAACCTGCCTCCCTACCCTAAACTTTAAACCTAAATCTAACCAAAAGTGTCAGAATAAAGCAAAAACTCAGAAGAAAAACACAGTGCTGAAGCAACTACATTATTCTATGGTGCTTGTGACTTTTTTTTACTTATGTGACGACTCAAATGCTGTTCAAATCTTTTTCCCAGCCCTTTGCATCACAAATGCAACACTGTATTATTTGAGCTACTGCGCAATTTGATTACATTTGAACAGGCTTATAAATGTAGTTGGCTATAATGCAAATGTAAAAATGTATCGCCTTATGTTACTGGTTTCAGATATGGGAGGATGAGAAAGTAACTGCAAAAAAATATGAGAAATGACAAAGATTAAGATCTGCAGCATTCTGGCACTTTCTTTAATTGCTTTGACCTTTTCTTCTTTCTTTTTCTTTTCTTTAACATTTAAGAATAACATACTAACACATGATAACTTTTTTCTTTTCAGGTTTCAACTGAAAACACATTGTTTTGCTCATTCACCGCAATCTCAATTCAAAGTACTCAGTATTCAAAATACAGTTTTCAAAATACCATATTCAAGCATAAATCTTCAGTATATCAATAAATATGACTGTGCAATATATTCAAAATGTATTCTACTAAGCAATTTTAATAAACATATCAAATCAATTAGACAAGTGTACTGTGTATGAATGAGTCACACAATGTGTTCACTCAACATTTCAATCTGTCTTTAACCCATTTCAGTTTAGATATACTCAAGTTCAAAACCTTCAAAATACTTCAACATCATGAATTCAAACGAATCATGGATTAATAATACTCTTAAATGTGTTCAATGTCTGCTATTAACCCTTATGAGTATTAATTGTTAATGCAGACCAACATTTTACATTTCAGCTCATCCACGTGGACAAAACACATCAAATAAACTCATTATAACACATAATACAGCTCCAACATGTTCATCAGTCACAAAATACACATGAAATATATGTAATTGTGTCATATTCCTGTGTTTTAAATCACATTTTTAACAATATAATGAATTCTAAACTCTGTTCTTGGGAATTGCGTCAAATAAATCATGAATAAAATAATCAATTGTAAATCAGTTTTTAAACTGAAATACTCAAAACACATCATCACTGAACCTGTATGAGTCTCTTAAATGTAAATAATGTTGAATATTGATACATAAAACAGTTTTACATAAATGCAAAATAATGAGAAAAGATAAAAGAATAGGATCTGCAGCGTTCTGGTGCTTTCATATTAATGTAAAACTAACACTTATAAAGACTCTGATATTTAATTAAATTGAAAAAAAGAAAAAGAGAATGTGTTTATGAACTGATAATCTGCCTTTTTAATTGTAATTTGTGTGAGAGAAAATAAGTCATAGAACCTCCAGTGTTCATTTTACCAGGAAACTGCCGTGATACTTACATCAAGCAACATACAAATATACAAATAATATTTTGCAAAAATGTAGGTATCAAATCTCATTCTATAATGTTTCTTTAAGACCAGGAAGCAAGATTTAGCTGGTTAGCATGGCCCAGTGAGCCCTAGATGGTAGATTTTGTAACTACACCATTCTGGGGGCAAAAAGCATCTGTCTCCATTGACGGCTATTCAAAAGTTGCCTTGTATTATGCAACCAAGTCTTATATAACAGTAAAAATTTTACAAACTCCGTGCCGTGTTCTACATTTCACCACAGTTTCCAAGTGTAATAAACACAAGAGGCACTAAAACTGTGCACTTTATTCACTTTCACGCAAATCACAAGTTCAGCGGCTGATTGTGACTTTATAAACACTTATTTTTCACTCTGTTACTCGCACACTGCCATGTTATGATATTGGAACTCTTTTACTCTATAGCATCATTTGAAAAACTATCAATTTTAACGCTTCTATGACAGACACACCTAAATTTAGACAATTATTCTAAATGTAGTGGTGGACTTTGGACTTGGAGGACAGAGGTTTAAGCACAGCCAAGCATGAAAGTTGACATATGAGACAAAAGTTTCATAGAAGCAACACAAAATGTGTTTTTTTTTTATTTCGAATTTGCAACAAGAACACTATTGGTTAGGTTTAGGTGTTGGTGTAGGGTACGGACGTCTGTTTTATTCTCTCATTTATCTTTTAGGACACTACTGGTTATCTAAAATTCACCTCATCTGATTACGACATCATTTCACTAGTTTCTGAGGCTCCCCACTGGAAATTTCACTGGGAAACTGCAGTCAAATGTGTAATACGGCACGTAATTTTGGTTTGCAAAAATGTTGCTATTGTCACTTAAATTTCATGAGATTTACTGATGACACAGTAAAAAATAAAAATAAAAAAGGCAAACACCATATAAATCACAATTATGTTATTATATTATAGTAAATGTTTTGCCAATGCACTTTTTTATGTCTCTTAACAGCATGAAATGGACTTATTATATGTTTCATGTCTGCTGCCTGTCACAGCATAAATGCTAGCTGACAGTATAGTCTGTAGTGAAAGGCTTGGGACTGTGCACATTCTTATGGTGCCATCAGCTAATTAGCATCCGCAAATCTGCATGACAATACATTACTTTTCATACACAGCATTTACTGCTCAGGTGATTGGCTCCAAAAAAAAAACAAAAAAAAAACTACCATGCTACCATGAAGCACAGATGGCTGCATACTGAACACATAGTGTACTTCTGAGGCTGAATGCGCCAGCTGAGCAACTGGCGTTGTGATGAACTAAAATACTAACGGATAGCTTCCTCTATGTTCAGTATACCTCCTTAGGCTGTTAACATTCACATTTCCTTTAACCTGAGGACTTATCAAACAGATTTTCTGACTCCTCATCGCTAAAGTGTAAACAAATCACACACTCCTTCAAGAATGTGAAATGGTTAATGGTACAATTATTTGCCAGAGGTTACAAAATATTCATATCATTGATTGCTCTTCTGTCAGGAGGGAGATACAAGATTGACAATGTGGAGATGCAGGGATGGAAATAGAGAGAGGAAAAGGGGAGGTGTGGCTTTGATTCATGTGAAGGAATATCAAAGAGCCTCGGCGAGAGGAAGTCAGAGCCAGAAAAGAGAGAGAATGAGAGAGGGTTGGGAAGGAGAGAGAGGGGGAGGGCTATGGCAAGAGGCAAAGATAAACTGCAACAAACCCAGGCAGTTTTTAGCACTGCCTCATTTCAAGTAAAGCAGTGTAACGGGTTCTACTTGTGTGGTCAATGAGGAAGTGGAGGACGGAAAACTTAAACTCAAACGGTATGTTTATTTTACTCTCAGAACATAAATAGCTTTTCAGCATGGGGTAAACAACACAGCCTCAGTGTGTATGGGTCTCTCTCCCAGTCTCTGGCGTGGTTCCTCCTTATATCGCTCTCCCCATTGATTACTGCAATCAGAAACAGGTGTTAGACATATAGCGCTCAGGTGTGTGCACCTTTACTGCTTTCTCTCTCTCCGGATGAATGCTTGACTACACCCCTGCCGCCACATTACTCCACCACCCGACTCTGTCCGGGGAGTCATCCGGTCTTCCCACCACTCCCTCCCGCCCCCCCTTCTGGGAAGGAAGTCCGAGCCAGATACCATTGGATGATCTGCGCGTTGGTATCTTTCGTGTGGTGGAGCCACTGAAGCAGGGCGTGATCTGAACAGAGGTTGAAGGCCGGCCCCAACAGGTAGTACCGGAGAGTGAGGATGGCCCATTTGATGGCAAGACACTCTTTTTCAATGGTGCTGTACTTAGTTTCCCTCAGAGAGAGTTTGCGACTAATGTACAGCACTGGCCGTTCCTCCCCCTCTACCACCTGCGAGAGCACCGCCCCTAGCCCCCTACCTGAAGCGTCCATCTGCAAAACGAAAGGGAGAGATAAATCAGGTGAATGTAAAAGCGGGCCACCACAAAGTGCAGCTTTCATCTGCATAAATGCCTGTTGACACCGCTCCGTCCACTGGACCGTGTCTGGTGTTGCCTTTCTAGTGAAATCATTCAGTGGGCTGGTGAAGTCTGAATAATTAGGCACAAGCCTTCTGTAGTAGCCAGCCAGCCCCAGGAAATGTCTCACCTCCTTTTTGGTCTTGGGTAGGTCGCAATCGCTGCAGTCTTATCAATTTGGGGACTCACCTGCCCATGACCCAAGTGGAACCCCAGATACCGTACCTCCACCCGCCGAATTGTGCACTTCTTGGGGGTTGCCGTGAGTCCTGCTCGTTGCAGCGACATCAGGACAGCCCTCAGATGCCGCATGTGCTGCCACCAATTGTTACTATATATAATTATGTCATCCAGATAGGCAGCGGCATAAGACGAGTGCGGCCTGAGGACTCGGTCCATAATGCACTGAAACGTAGCTGGGACCCCGAACAAACCGAATGGAAGTGTCACAAATTGGTGTAATCCAAAAGGTGTGGAGAAGGCCGTTTTTCACGGGACATAGGCGTTAAGGGGATCTGCCAATAACCCTTTGTCAAATCCAGTGTCCTGTAAAAGCGAGCGGTGCCCAACCAATCGAGCAACTCATCAATATGAGGCATTGGGTATGCATCAAATTTAGACACAGGATTGACTTTTCTATAATCCACACAGAACCAAAGTGACCCGTCACTTATGGGACTAGAACGTCTGGGCTTGGCCAGTCACTGTGGGATTCCTCTATTACTCTCATATTGAGCATTGCATCTAATTTTTCCCAAACAATTTCTTCTTGTGCTCGGGAAGTCAGTAAGGACGAGTACATACCACTACCCCGGGTGGAGTCTCGATGTGGTGTTCGATGAGGTTTGTACAACCAGGCAGAGGTGAGAACACATCCACAAATTCTTTCTGCAATTTAGCAACCTCAGTAAGCTGAGACGGTGAGAGGTGATCTCCACAAGTGACCAGGGTGATTTGATTGGCTTTTAGATTAACTTCCGGGCCTTGCTCCTCCCTCTCTGGCAGCACCATCACCAACATTACAGTGACCGCCTCCCTCCATAATTTCAGGAGGTTGAGATGGTATATCTGACGTGCCTCGCCTCTATCTGAGCATTTAACCTCATAATTGAGATCTCCCATTCGTTGTTTGACCTCAAGGGGCCCTTGCCACTTGGCGAGTAGTTTGGAGCTCAATGTTGGGAGTGATACAAGCACTTTATATCCCGGTGCAAATTCCCGTAGCCGAGTGCCCCTGTCATACAGTCGGCATTGACGTTCTTGAGCTTGGAGCAAATTCTCCTGTGTTTGTTGACCCAAAGTGTGGTGTTTTGCTCTAAGATCAAGAATGTACTGAAATTAGGTTTTACTGTTTGAAGGTCCCTCCTCCCAAGCTTCCTGTATGACGTCGAGCACGCCGCGCTGTCGACACCTATACAGTAACACGAACAGGGAAAACCTAGTGGAGGCTTGGGGAACCTCTCAAACTGCAAATAATAGGGGTTCGAGCCACTTATCACAATTCTAAGTGTCGTTGTGTATGAACTTACGAATCATATTTTTCAGGGTTTTGTTAAATCGTTCCACCAGCCCATCTGTTTGTGGGTGGTAAGTACTGGTGCGAATTGATATAATACCCAATAATTTGTATAGCTCGCATTGTGTACGTGACATGAAATTTACATACATTTACGTCATTTATCTTTTTGGACACTATTGTTATCTAAAATTCACCTCATCTGATTACAACATCATTTCACTAGCTTTTGACACCCCCTGCTGGACATTTCACAGGGAAACAGCAGTCAAACGTGTAATATGGCATGTGATTTTGGTCAGCAAAAATGTTGCCATTGTCACGTAAATTTCATGAGATTTACTTATGACAAAGTTAAAAAAAGGCAAACACCATATAAATCACAATTATGTTATAATATTATAGTTGATGTTTCACCAATGCACTTTTTTTATGGCTCTTAGCAGCATGAAATGGACTTATATTTTTCATGTCTGCTGCCTTCGATGTCACAGCTATAGCTGACAGTATAGACTCTAGCGAAGGGCTTGGGACTGTGCACATTCTTGTGGTGCCATCAGCTAATTAGCATCAGCCAATCTGCATAACAATACATTACTTTTCATAGTTCCAAGGTGATCAGTCACACAGCATTTACTGCTCAGGTGAATGGCTAAAAAAAAAAAAAAAAATCAAGAACCAAGAAGCTCAGATGGCTGAATACTGAACACATAGTGTACGTCTGAGGCTGAATGTGCCAGCCGAGCAACTGGCATTGTGATGAACTGAAATACTAACGGATAGCTTTCTCTATGTTCAGTATACCTCCTTAGGCTGTTAACATTCACATTTCCTTTAACCTGAAGGCTTATCAAACAGATTTTCTGACTCCTCATCACTAAAGTGTAAACAAATCACACACTCCTTCAAGAATGTGATATGGTTAATGGTACAATTCTTTGCCAGAGGTTACAAAATATTCATATCACTGATTGCTCCTCTGTCGGGAGGGAGATAAAAGATTGACAATGTGGAGATGCAGGGAGGGAAAAGGAGAGAGGAAAAGGGGAGGTGTGGCTTTGATTCAGATGAAGAAATATCAAAGTGGCTCAGACAGAGGATGTCAGAGCCAGAAAAGAGAGAGAATGAGAGAGGGTTGAGATGGAGAGAGAGAGGGGTAGGGCTATGGCAAGAGGCAAAGATAAACTGCAACAAACCCAGGCAGCTTTTAAGCACTGCCTCATTTCAGTAAAGCAGTGTAACAGGTTCTATGTGTATGGAAAAAGAGGAAGCTGAGGACGGGGAACTTCAACTCAAACGGTATGTTTATTGTACTCTCAGAGCATAAATAGCTTTTCAGCATGGGGTAACAACACAGCCTCAGCGTGTGCAGGTCTCTCTCCCAGTCTCTGGCGTGGTTCCTCTTTATATTGCTCTCCCCATTGCTCACTGAAATCAGAAACAGGTGTTAGACATATAGCGCTCAGGTGTGTGCACCTTTACCACTTTCTCTCCGGATGAACGCTTGACCACGCCCCAGCCGCCACATACCCCCACCGCCCGACTCAGACCAGGGAGTCATCCCCCAATCCCACCACTCCCCCAGTCCCCCCATTTATGGAAAGGAAGTCCGTGACAGTCATCTGTGCCCCCAGCCTGTGGACCACCTCAAACCTAAAAGGCTGAAGAGCCAGATACCACCGGGCGATCCACGTGTTGGTATCTTTCATGCAGTGGAGCCACTGAAGTGGGCGTGATCTGAACAGAGGGTAAAGGCCTGTCCCAACAGATAGTATCGGAGTGTGAGAATGGCCCATTTGATGGCAAGACACTCTTTTTCAATGGTGCTGTACTTAGTCTCCCTTAGAGAGAGTTTGCGACTAATGTACAATGAGGTTTGTACGACTAGGCAGATGCGAGAACATGTCAGCAAATTCTTTCTGCAACTTAATAACCTCTGTAAGCTGAGACGGTGAGAGGTGGTCTCCACAAGTGACCGGAGTGATTTGATGGCTTTTAGATTCACCTCCAGCCCTAGCTCCTCCCTCTCTGGCAGCACCATCGGCAACGTTACAGGGACTGCCTCCCTCCATAATTTCAGGAGGTTGAGATGGTATATTTGACGTGCATCGCCTCAATCTGAGCGTTTATCCTCATAATCAAGATCTCCTACTCATTGTGTGACCTCAAAGGGCCCTTGCCACTTGGCGAGTAGTTTGGAGCTCGATGTTGAGAGTAATACAAGCACTTTACCTCCTGGTGCAAATTCCCGTAGCCGAGTGCCCCTGTCATACAGTCAGCATTGACGTTTTTGAGCTTGGAACAAATTCTCCTGTGTTAGTAGACACAGAGTGTGGCGTTTTGCTCTAAGATCAAGAATTAACTGAATTTAGTTTTTACTGTTTGAAGGTCTTTCCACTCAAGCTTCTCGCATTATGTCGAGCACACCGCGCGGTCGATGGCCATACAGGAACTCGAATGGAGAAAATCCTGTGGAGGCTTGGAGAACCCTTTGAACTGCAAATAATAGGGGTTCGATCCACTTATCCCTATTCTTAGCATTGTCGTGTATGAACTTACGAATCATATTTTTCAGGGTTTCGTTAAATCGTTCCACCAGCCCATCTTTTTGTGGGTGGTAAACATTGTTCGTATAGCTTGCGCAGTGTAAGTGACATGAAAGTAGTGCCCTGATAAGTGAATATTTCTTTCTGAATCCCCACTTGGGAGATTATTCTGAAGAGTGCCTCAGCAACACTACATGTGGAGATGTTGCATAGCGGCACTGCATCCGGATATCATGTTGTATACAGTAGTCCACCAGAACCAATACAAAGCGATGTCTGCATGCCGTCCGCTCTAATGGCCCGATAAGGTCCATGCCAATTCTCTCAAAGGGGACCTGGATTAATGGAAGAGGGTGCAATGGTGCTTTTGGGGTGGCCGGTGGATTCACCAACTGACATTCAGGACATGCCACACACCACCAAACATCTCTGTGAATGCCCAGCCAATAGACACAGGCCATTAGACGGTTTAGTGTTTTTTATCGCCCTAAGTGACCCACAATTGGATTCTGATGAGCCGTCTGGAATAGTATTTCCCGACGGCTCTTCGATATCAGCAACTGTGTTGTATCTTCTTTTGTCTGAGCATCCTGCATCACTCGATACAACTTATTTATAATATTTGAAAAATACAGATATATGAGTGCTGATGTTGACCATCAACCACTTTCACTTGATCAAATACGCGCCTAAGGGTCTTGTCTCGCGACTCCTCCAGAGGGAAATCCCCAGCAGAGAATCCTCTAAGAGCTGGGGAAGCTGAGACTTCCCCCTCCCTTACGTCACCCTGACATGGAGCTGCTGTAGACGGCCCTGGCTCCGCCTCCCCAGCCAGCGAGTCACACACCACACACCGAGATGCTTTGTTGCAGGACCAATCCACGCATATTCCCTTTAATAAAGTCTCAAATTCTGGCCAAGTAGTTCCCAAAATTTGTGGATGCTTGAGGTGGGAACTAACCGCAGCCTTCACTCTATGCTGGCCGCCCACTGGGCCTGTGGCCACCTCCAGATCTCAGCCGTGTGCTCAAATAAGTCAAGGATCACCTCCGGATCATCCTCTACCCCCATCTTCATGAGGGCGACCGGAGGCACGGGGGATGCGGTGTCCGAGGTCATGGCCGGGGCTTTCTCCTGATGCAGTAAGCTGTGTATCGCCCGCCGTCCTCTGCTTGAGCTTGGAGCACCTCCTGGAACTGACAATCCTGGTCCTTGCATAGCTCAAGCAGAGATTGATGTTGGGAATTGTGCATGCTGGCGAGGGATTGGATTACTTCCGCCAACGGTAAGGACTCAATGCATATACTTCCTCCAAACTCCCAGGTTTCCGCACCAGTGTAACGGGTTCTACGTGTGTGGACAAGGAGGAAGCAGAGGATGGGAAACTTAAACTGAAACGGCATGTTTATTTTACATTCAGAACATAAAAAGCTGTTCAGCATGGGGTAAACAACACAGCCTAAGCTTGAGCGTGTGCGGGTTTCTCTCCCCGTCTGTGGCATGGTTCCTCCTATTATCGCTCTCCCCATTGCTCACTGCAATCAGAAACAGGTGTTAGACATATAGTGCTCGGGTGTGTGCACCCTTACCGCTCTCTCTCTCTCTCTCCGGGCGAACGCTCAACCACGCCCCTGCGGCCACAAGCAGTAAACATGGTCACGATGCAACATCAACTAACTTTGGCAGACAAACACTTGTGTCTTCATTCTGTGACTGTGCTGTTAAAACGATGTGGGGAATGCAAATTGTTTGTGTAATTACAAAGAACCTTGATGCTAGGGAAAAAAAACACTTTTAGCTCTGTTCCAAAACCTAGTAAGCTACCCAGGTAACAACGAAGTGTGGGCCAAATCTGGGTTCTTCTGTTTTGGTTCTGTGAAATAGCATTTGGCTGAAGTCTGTTGTGAGTCTCATTCAACTAAAAGACACAATGCAAAGACAGGCATTAATTTGGTGGTTGTCCAGTTTGTCCAATTAAGAAAAATACATGCTATCCATTGAATTGTGGCAATGGAAGCAGATAAATACAAGATACACTTTCGGCTTATTTCTGGCTGGCTTAAGTCTCTGTTTAAAATAGATGAGAATCAGCTGATTATGTTCAACCTTTCAATACCCTAAATTGATTTCAAACTACATAATGAAATTTATAACAAAGATGCCTTTAGAAATAGTGGTTCAAAAGTACCTAACTCTGACATACTCTATGATGCAGATATTTACAGTCCAGACGGTTCAAAAGACCCCTATTCTGGATGTACAGTGGCCGCAGTTTATATACCACAGTTTAAAGTTAAATCTGCAAAAATGACAGCTGATCCTATATAGGCCTGTCACGATAATTACGTAATCAACTTAACGTACGATATATGGACATAACCTCAATCATTTTTGCTGACCTCGATACCGCCCATTGTGTTTATATGCATGTTTGTTTACATAAGAATGAATGTCACCAACATTTTAGCCAGTCGCTCTGCTTCTGTCCTCTCGTCCGCTCTCTGTGTCGGAGGCGGGGCTCAGGCAGCTCCTCCACACACACACAGAGCAGACAGCAACAGGTGAAGATTACTTGTTATTCAAGGCTAATAGGTGTTTTAATAGGTGGTTTTCCCGATGACTGCATAATTCCAGCCAGAAAGTATGGAAGAATAAGCCAATAAGTTTCAAAGCCGCATTCCACAGCTCCGGTGTGGGAACATTTAGGCTTTAAGCCGAATAAGAGAGGAGAGCCCATTAACGTGAACGAGCTGGTATATCGAATTTGTTTAAAAACAGTGGCAATGAAAAGTGGCAATACAACTAACTGGGCTGGGCGACACATCAAATATCGACGCTATAATCCCAATGATTTTGCTGACGATATAAAATTCAACAATATAGTGAATATCGCAATGATTTTAATGAGCCTTTTATTTGGCCATTAAGTTTCATAGTGCATCAAAATGGAGATATGATCATATGTGATTATTTAACTACAAAAGGCTGCGATTTAAAGACAGATAAACATGGTCTGTGTGCACTTCAGAATGAACTGGTGGCACACTGATCTGTGCATATGCACGGGGGTGGCAGGGGCTCGTGGTTGTAGCACAGTTCATGTGCATTGTGAAGAACTAAAGGTTCAAGCATTTGCACAATTCCAAACATTAGTAACCGATATAAAGTTATTATACAAATCTACATACGCTGAACAGTAAAAGAGAGTTTGAAGAGAGATGTGAAAATCATAACTGTCATTGCACTCAAACATTGCACTTCCCATTTCATAATAAAGCTCCTGGTGAAGGTGAAATAAACACTAATGCACATACATTGTCAAAATAAAAACCCCAGTTTAGGGTGAAGTAAATAGGACAGAAATATATTAATTCATCTTTAACAAATCTTTAAGAAAATAATAATAATTCAGTATTATATTATAATAATAAACTTGACTGGGTTCCACAGCAATAATTTAGTAGTTGTTGTACACCTTGTTCATTCACAAAGATAAATGTTTTAGTAAAAATATATGAAGGTAAATAAGATTTTTATTAAGCTCCCATGTATGATTGTTTGTTAAATATAAGTATAAATATGCAAATCAATGAAAATGATAACATTTTACTCTCGCTTGTGTTAATTTAGTAAAAAAAAAAAACAAAAAAAACAAAAAAACTGGGGGAAACATGCCTTCATCATTTATAAATAGATATTTTTTAATACCTTTAGAATATGAATTATATTTGACTACAATGGCTGTCTGATGAAATGATGGTTCCTCTGACTGAAAAAAAAAAAAAAAAACAACATACAAAAACATCTATCTATCTACAGTGCATCCGGAAAGTATTCACAGTGCTTCACTTTTTCCACATTTTGTTATGTTACAACCTTATTCCAAAATGGATTAAAATCATTATTTCCCTCCAAATTCTACAAACAATACCCCATAATGACAATGTGAAATAAGTTTGTTTGAAATCTTTGCAAATGTATTAAAAATAAAAAATGAAAAAAAATAAATAAATAAATAAATAAAATAAAATCACATGTACATAAGTATTCACAGCCTTTGCCATGACACTCAAAATTGAGCTCAGGTGCATCCTGTTTCCACTGATCATCCTTGAGATGTTTCTACAACTTGATTGGAGTCCACCTGTGGTAAATTCAGTTGATTGGGCCTTAGTCGGTGAGGTGACCAAGAACCCGATGGTCACTCTGACAGAGCTCCAGCGTTTCTCTGTGGAGAGAGGAGAACCTTCCAGAAGAACAACCATCTCTGCAGCACTCCACCAATCAGGCCTGTATGGTAGAGTGGCCAGACGGAAGCCACTCCTCAGTAAACGGCACATGACAGCCCGCCTGGAGTCTGCCTAAAGGCACCTGAAGGACTCTCAGACCATGAGAAACAAAGATTGAACTCTTTAGCCTGAATAGCAAGCATCATGCCTGGAGGAAACCAGGCACCGCTCATCACCTGGCCAATACCATCCCTACAGTGAAGCATGGTGGTGTCAGCATCATGCTGTGGGGATGTTTTTCAGCAGCAGGAACTGGGAGACTAGTCAAGATCAAAGGAAAGATGAATGCAGCAATGTACAGAGACATCCTTGATGAAAACCTGCTCCAGAGCGCTCTGGACCTCAGACTGGGGCGAAGGTTCATCTTCCAACAGGACAATGACCCTAGGCACACAGCCAAGATAACAAAGGAGTGGCTCCGGGACAACTTTGTGAATGTCCTTGAGTGGCCCAGCCAGAGCCCAGACTTGAACCCGACTGAACATCTCTGGAGAGATCTGAAAATGGCTGTGCCAGTTCAGTTGATTGGACATGATTTGGAAAGGCACACACCTGTCTATATAAGGTCCCACAGTTAACAGTGCATGTCAGAGCACAAACCAAGCCATGCAGTTCAAGGAATTGTCTGTAGACCTCCGAGACAGGATTGTATCGAGGCACAGATCTGGGGAAGGGTACAGAAAAATGTATGCAGCATTGAAGGTCCCAATAAGCACAGTGGCCTCCATCATCCGTAAATGAAAGAAGTTTGGAACCACCAGGACTCTTCCTAGTGCTGGCCGCCCAGCCAAACTGAGCGATCCCCATCCAACCTGATGGAGCTTGAGAGGTCCTGCAAAGAAGAATGGGAGAAACTGCCCAAAAATAGGTGTGCCAAGCTTGTAGCATCATACTCAAAAAGACTTGAGGCTGTAATTGGTGCCGAAGGTGCTTCAACAAAGTACTGAGCAAAGGCTGTGAATACTTATGTACATGATTTTTTTCATTTTTTTATTTGTAATACATTTGCAAAGATTTCAAACAAACTTCTTTCACATTGTCATTATGGGGTATTGTTTGTAGAATTTTGAGGAAAATAATGAATTTAATCCATTTAGGAATAAGGCTGTAACATAACAAAATGTGGAAAAAGTGAAGTGCTGTGAATACTTTCTGGATGTACTGTATGTATATGTGTATATATATATATATATATATATATATATATATATCTCAAATATCACCAATTTGCTGAAAAATATTGAGATATAATTTCTGAAGCCATATCACCCAGCCCTACATGTAACCTAAAAGCTCATCTAAAACATAACCATCCGATCCAGTTTTCCGAGCTGGGAACAAAAACCGCAGCTGGAGATGGAGAGGGGCCTATTTTTTTTTTTTTACATTCTGATTTCAATGTCTGAATACTCTTAAGAATTAAAGGTTCACTGCTCTTTGAAAGGGTGTACTTGCATTATTATGCTATTATATTACATTATATCAGTGGCATAAAATGCTCTTAAAATGACAATAATATTGTTTATCTTTAATAGGTAGATATGCACCGATCAGCCACACATTAAAGCCACCTGCCTAATATTGTGTAGGTTCCCCTTGTGCCACCAAAACAGTGCCAACCTTCTCACCACAATTGTACAGGGCGGTTATCTGAGTTACCGTAGACTTTAGATTTTTATTCAGACTGCAATTGTTTCTCAGGGTGATGTCTGTAAAAGTAAATTTTCATGGCTCCTCTGTGATAAAACTCATGTGTCAAATGACAATTAAATCACAGGGGACAAGCGAGACTTTTTGTCGATCACATGATTGCAGTTGCGCTTGTTATATGGAAAATTCATCAATCCACAAACTGTGTCCTCTGTATTTGCATTTAAATATGTTTAGAATTACACTTAAGTGAACATAATACTTTTAAAGCATGAGAGAACTGCGCTGCAAAGCGCTGCGGACATTTACAGTGTGCATTTTCACATACGGAGCAAACCAAAATTCTTGCAAAGTACAATTAAACAAATCATGAAACTGTAGTGACAAGACTGTTTGTCAACGCAGCCAAATAAATCTGTCAATGGGGGTATGCATGTTTCGTCACCCACATCACCTCAGTTGCGCCACTTGTGCACTCTCTCCCAAGCGCATGCAAGGAAATATAGAAGCCGCACATAACAAGGACAGTAAAGATAGTTACAATTAAATTTGAGGAGCTATGGTAAAAATGGTTATGTTTTATCTATCAAAATGACAGACATCATTTGGAATTATCTGTCGGTGTTTAAAAAGTGGAGGTGGAAATTAAACCTTTTAAATAAGATAGACATTGACCCAGCAACTTTTCTGGGACTACTCGACCCATATATATGAGTAGTCATGGAAGCCCTATGCATAAATGTATTTAGTAAACGATTCTATATTTTTACAGTATTTATTAATATTTATTGAAGTTAGTTAATAAAAATGCAATTTTTAATTGATAGTTCATGTTAGTTCATTGTGAATTAACCAGTGTAAACATTAGTTAATCTGATTAGCATTTGATTTAAAAAAATTATTACTATATGTTGAAATTTACATTAACCAAGATTAAAAAATGCTGTAAAATTATTGTTTGTTGTTAGTTCATTATAACTAATGTTGATAATTAATGTTAACAAATTAAATCTTATTCTATAGTGTTACCAAATTTTATTTATTACCAAAATTTTCCTTGCTTCATCCGCAATCTTGGATTTATTTGACTTGCATTGATCTTTGGATTTGGCAGACCACCAAAGCAGGTATTTACTTAGAGATATTGTTCGCTTTTCTATGCCCTGTGTTTAAACTTTACCTATTCTCTTCATTAAAGACCATATTGATCTAGCTTGGAGTATGCGAGGGGGGCTAGGTTTTTTTTTAGTATTACCCAAAGCTTCTCCATAGCTGTCAATTGATCGTCTCAGTTGTGCTGAAGAGAAAACAAGAGGTTTATTTCTGATCCATGTGACATAACAGGCTGCTCTGTGCAGTTTCGATTACTCAACCTTTAAGAGAACTCAGAAACAACATCACAAATGTGAAAATACATAGTTGCCCCAAGCACTCAAAAAATAAGGTACATGTATTAGTGCAGTGGAGTAGCCAACTAAAAGTTGTGATGCCACTACCTCAACTAAATGTTTCAGTAGCATGACTGTAACTCAGCTCTTTTTTTTTTTTCTTTTTTTTTTTAACTGTAGGTCTTTCGGTAATTTAATAAT
This sequence comes from Myxocyprinus asiaticus, assembly GCF_019703515.2. Lineage (NCBI taxonomy): Eukaryota > Metazoa > Chordata > Actinopteri > Cypriniformes > Catostomidae > Myxocyprinus > Myxocyprinus asiaticus. The sequence continues at coordinate 13,220,256 of NC_059350.1, forward strand.
CAGTCATGCTCCCTCTTTCAAATGTAGTGTTGGAAAGTCTGATTCATTCAAGTAAATCAATTCATGGATCGGATGGTTCATGTATATGAACAGATTTTAAAAAAAAAATATATATATATTCACAGATTCACAGCAAGTTGTCGTGCAGGATTTTGTCTTTTTATAGCAAAATATTCAGTTAAATACTTCTGTCTACTATGTTTTTGAGTCTGTTATAAATTAGGGTGTATTTTAGTTTTATTTTGTTGTTTATGTGCTTTGTGTAAATGTAATTTAAAATGTAATAATAATTAACTTTAAATTGAATTCTTAATACAACTCTGATTAATTAATAAATTATATAATTTAATAGTATATCAAATGTAGTCATCCATGCAGATATATTAGGAAAGTGCCAACTATTTTAAATTACAAGAAACTTGTGGCTAAGCAAGCTACAGATTCAAAACAGCTTCCTAAATACTGGCATGTAAATAGTATACGACTAAGAGCATGAATCTACACACTATTAAAACAGCATAGTGTCACACATTGTATTCAGGTGTTTCACAATTCCACGGCATCTACTTTTACAGTCAATTTAAAATTAAAATACCACTGATAAGGATAAACTGAATGGAGGAAATTAAGCATTAAAAGCCAGCAAGTATTTCTTAATAACTGGCAGAATGAATCTTCTCTCCTAAGCCTCTATTAATTAAAACAAGGATTTAACAAAAGCTACGGGTATTAGAAGCAGTCTTCATCATTCTTTAGAGTATGAACTTTTAATATGCTGCAATGACATTCTAGCAGAGCACTGACATATTAAAAGGCTTAAAGTTCAGATTCAACTTTAGAAAGGTACTGGAGAGATTCAGCACCACAGCACTGACCAAACCTCCACTCTACTTTACAAAGGTATTTTATTGTACACAATACACACCATCCATCCAGGTCAAAGTACAGGCAGGTGGATTGGCAGCAGCATATATGAAAGCATAAAGTGATTCACAGTTTCCTTTTCATCTCTCCTGCTTTTGCTTTCCTTTCCAGTAGAGGATATGCTTCTATAGAATCACTGTAAAATACCCTAGCCACAAGCATCATCACACTGCCAAACTGACAGCTGCCTTAGTCTTTGGCATACGTGCAAACGTATCACACATTTGTGGATCAGACAAATAAGATAACTGGACATAAAAAAAAACCTCACACTACAAGACCTATTTTGCCAATTACTGTAGAAAAAGGCAATTCAGATCTGTTAGGACTCCATCATCCTCTCCATTTTGCATATCATATTCTTTCATTGGGCTATGAGTTAAAAATATCTTTGGTTAGAAAAAAAAAAATATATATATATATATATATTAGTTCCATTGACAGTAATTATACTAAACAGAACCTTTTTTTAAGTAGAGTTATTCTAGTAACACTTTACAATAGGGTTCCATTCGTTAAGTAAGGGGTAATGTACAGTAAGCCGGTAGTTATCGCACAATAAATCCCGACAGGATGATCAGGACCCCAACACGAAGCGGAGGAGTCCTGTTGGTATTTATTTTGTGAAAATGACGTCTGATTCCTCATTATTCAGCCTATTACAAGACTATTTCCCAAATAAACAAATTGATGGACATGAAACATTGATTTGCATTGAATTGTGTAATTATGTGAGAAGAAATAAATCGCTGAACAGCTGAAAGACTCCGGTTTGAGTCGGAGTTCGGTTGTTTATTTTTTAAATAATGAACGTCTGACTGCTTAGTATGCATCTTATTACAAGACTACTTGCCAAATAAATAAATAGATGCGCATGAAACATCGATTTGAGTTTAAATTATTTTATTAGCTTACTTGTAGAGATTGCAGAGTGATACGAGAAGCAGGAAAGATGGCTCAGATACACAGACGAGCGGTCTGGTACGTCAATGTGCTTACAGAGAAATATCAGACCGCTAGATGGCGCCATTGACCAATCAGAATCGAGTATTCCAGGCAGCTGTGTAATAACATAAGTTAATGCATTAGAAATCATGAACTAACAATGAACAATATGTTTTTACAGCATCTTTATCTTTGTTAATGCCAGATAATAAAAATAATTGTGTGTGTCTTTTTATGCCTGTGCCAAAAACACATTTTCACTCGATGGCAAATTAAATAGATAGTAAACCATAAAAAAGTAAATAAAATTCAGGAATTAAACTCACTGCAACAATGTTGCTAAACTTTCATTGCTAATAACGGTTTCATTTATTTTGACGTTTAGTTATATCAAGGTGCTTTTTTGAATAAACACAACTAAATTTTCTAGCCAAGTTAACATGTTATGTTGTGATTCTATCAACTTGTACTTAAGTTGAATTAACAAGCATATTTACCATCTAAACTCACTTAACAAAGTTGTCTAAACAAAGATTTGACAGCTCTCTGCATGCATTGCAGCATGAATAAATATTGAGGTTAGTGTAGGATTATTTTATTTGCTATTTGCAGACATTATTTGTGCTGTTGTTTTTGTTTTGTTGTCACGGCTAGTTAATAGTTGTGTAGTGATGTTAGAGCTTATCTTTTACTTAATGATGTTTGTTGAGTGTCACCTTTACTGAGATGTGTTTGTCAATTGTTGACATCTATGTGCCTCCAAAGCAAACTGTTGCATGTGCAGCCTTCACCTCTCAAAAAAAGACGATCCTGCAATGCAAAGATTCAGCTAGCTAAACTGAAGTTTCCATTGCTACATTTATTACTTCAGACTACTTTTTAATTTGTGAGAGAAACTTTTTCAGTGAAAATCATTAAAACTCATTAAAACAAAAAGCCAATGCAAAAAAGCACTAAATGTAATGAGTTGAATCCACTGATATATATAACTGGATTGCTCATGATGTCATATCAGTGAAGCCACTGTGCCGCCATATTGCTATGCCCAAACATTGCAGTGTCCTAACTGACTTAATAGGAAATTATCTCATTTCAGCGAGTAAACATTAGTCATTCAATCACCGATTTTACAGTATATCTGAAATCTGCATGTACATCCATACAACGCAAACGTTCTGCACATATAATTATTTATTTATTTAAAGTCGGGAATTTTTCCTGTTTCTTGAAAGCCCGAGCAAGTTATGTATATCTACTGTATATCAAACAGTATCCACCTCTAACAAACTGCATCAGTGAACAGATCAGCTGAATGCAAACAAGTTCACTGAAACTGAGGTAAGATACAAACAGCCATTTTCAGATTTATTTATTGTGATAATCGAAATGTTTGTTCAGAGTTACTTGTTTTATGTTTTTATCAAAAAGTGACTTGTTCTCGTGGTCACTTGAATAAGAGCGCGAGCTCTCTCAACCTCTATCACACGCGCAGCGGGCGCTGAGATTGAGGGAGACACGCAAAGCAAAGCTGGTTAAGATTAAACTAATACAGGTTCGACTGGAGGACAATGAATTAAACTGACTACAGAGACAACCTCAATGTGAAAACAAGCAAATCCCGGCATTTAAGGCGATTTAGAAATCCCGGTATGACATTTTTAAAGTCCTTTTCGGGAGTAAGGATGTATTGTCACCCTAAACAAGCAGATATTACAGCTTTTCCTACTTACCTAACAACTTGTGGACAGTTTTCCCGCTTCCTTTGGTAATTGATGTGCTGCACTGCTAGACTGAACACCGGGGCAGGTGAATGCTCTGACATCGCAATCCGCATATTTTCTCCCTCGTAACGAATGTTATCCATAACAAGCAAATTAAATATTAAACATGACTGTCACAGGCGAAATGCAACTGTTGTATCCGGAGGTCGGAGACGGTGAAACGGGGGCGTTTTCTCCTGTCAGTCACTGACGCTCTATGAGAGTTTGGGCATACTAAAATGGCCGCTCGAACACTTCCGGTGGCTTCACCTCCTGCTGGCAGTTTAACGCTGTGTCAGTGATTTAGTTCTATTTAAATATCAGTGGTTGAATCCATTATTATTATTATTATTATTATTATTATTATTATTATTATTATTATTATTATTATTTTTACAAAGTTTGGTTATTATGCATGAATCCATTATATAGTTCACTTTTCCCAAAAGTATAATTCATTTAAACAAAGCCTGTCAGCTTAGGAATTACACTTTAAGTTTAAAGTAGATACCATCTCTGTTTAGCTCAGGCTTGATTGGATATTCACAGAAATAAAAATAAATTAAAAGCATTCTCAGATACAGTTTATGTCTCTGAGCAGCATACTGAATCACATCTTAGATAAATCTAGTGACTAAAGTTTAATCAAATCCTTCTAGAAACTCTAACATCACATTACCTTCACCAATGTATTACCCGAGGTATAACATTAAAGGCCTTATTAAACATTTATAATATGCTTGTGTAAACATCTCTTTCACATACTAGATTTAAAAAGATTTTGGCTTATTTGATGAAATGACCTCCAAGAACATGCTTTGGGTTAGAAAACATACAGTACAGGTGCTTATATAAAGTAGCACTGTTATTGACTGAATGTGCTTGTTCTTGCTGAACAATTCAACAATATCCAGCAGCAGCTGTCACATGGCACTTTAAAGAAACTGCAGGTGTACTTCACATGCATCATCACAGAGCTCTTTAGAGAGAAAGTACTGTATCGCCCAGAGTCCTGCAGTGAAAGTTGCAGGGGGGTTTTTTTCTTCTTCTTTATTTGTTCAACATTTTCCTTGAAATATATGAATGTTCCGCTCACTGCCAGATTTAATTTAATGATTTAATTATTTAAAGGAATATTCCAGGTTTAATACAAGTTAAGCTCAATCAACTGCATTTGTGACATAATGTTGATTACCACAAAAATTTATTTAGACAGACTTGTCCTTCCTTTTCTTAAAAAAATAAATCAAATAATAATAAAATTAAATATTGAGGTTACAGTGAGACACTTACACTGGAAGTGAATGGGGCAAATTTTTGCAGTGTTTAAAGGCAGAAATGAGAAGCTTGTGTATTATCTGAGTTGTAAAGTTGATTATCATCATTTTTACAGTAAATTTATGGTTTTAGGGTTTACATCATTATGTTGTCATGGGAATGAAGTTGTAAACTGGATAACATTTTACAAAGAAAAAAATTGTAAAATCGTGTTAACACACATATTGTTTATGTCTTGTGGCTATTGCGTGCGCGCAACTTTTTTCCTTATTTTTCTGATTTGACATTATATATCTCTGGGTGTAAATAAGGTGGCTCCGAAAAAGGTCACCAAGTGTCCAAAAGCCTCCCTAAACAAATACAACATAATGATTATACTGTACATAAGAACTAATTACACATGCAAACACAACAATGATTAAAGGATTGCATAGCATGCAGACATGATTTTAGTAATGCGATTTCACAGAATGAGTGCCATTTGACTCAGTGAGTCTTCATCATTCAGTCTGTGGCATATACTTGGCACCATCTCCTGGTGGCCATTTGTAACAGTCACCAATCATATGTCTCTCTGCCCAAATATGTGTGATATTTGCACCAATTTGAACCCAGTCTGATTGGTTTAGCGTTCCATGATCCATGACTGCATAAAATTCACATATACTTGAAAACAGCATGACACTGTAACTGCACAAGACACAAAATTGATGACCAGCTCTGTGCAAAAGTAGGGCCATAATGAGCACAGCACTCATTTAGAACAGACGGTAAGCAACACAAATCCCTAATGATGTTAAAAAGTGAGTATTAAAAGCCATTTGTACACTCTGCAGAGACAGAGAGAAGCCTGGATCATATTTTGCCATGTGAAATGGCGTCCCTGTGGCTATACATAACTTCCTACTGTCACTTTCCATTTGATCTGTCATGAGAAACATTATGAGTGCCTTCACACCGATGTCATTTAGTATAAAAGAAAGAAGGGGATGACATATTACACAAACAGTCCAAGGTAGCTGACAAATGAGCCATTGTGTATGTCATTTTTCAGCCACACTCTTTGTGTCTTTAAACTGAGGAAGATTTGAAAACGAACTGTATTTTTTTGTGTCTTGGATTGAGGACACATGATTGCTAGCCTAGCGAAAGTGTATGACACATCATACTAGCTATAACTCATGTAATCCCATGGGAAAATTGTATTGCTCTGAACTTGCTGTTTCATAATAGGCAGTCTTCTTTATGTTTCATTTAGATATCAACTTTGCCTGCTAACATTTCTGTTTCTGCTAAAATGCCTTAAGATAAAAAAAAAAAAAAAAGACTTAAAAGAGGATTATTTGACAGTAAAACTATAGAGCTATAAAATTAATGTGGATAGAATACCATAGCTCAGATAATTCTTTCTTGAATGAATTTGTTGAGAAATGTGAATTCGTATTGAAATCTTAGATTTTTTATTACATACATTGGGATCTTGGCAAATCTGAGTAAACAGGAAACACACATTGAATCATGGGGGCCTTTTCTCAGGAGAAAATCTGAGAAGCAGGAGAGAAGCAAAAATCTCTATTTGCTCTCCATTTATTCTCATGGCTGTCTACAATGGCAGATTCATCGCACTGTAAATTCAGCAACAGTAGGCTGAAAGCTTTGCTGCTTAAAATCGGTCTGTGCTTACTGAAATTCAAATCACTGCCCCCCAGTGTCCCAAGCTGGAAGTACTGTTGAATGTATGGGCATGTATAAGCTCAAGTCTCCGGCTAAAATGTGCACAGAGGGGTGCCAAAAGCGAGCATCTTTAGTGGTAAATGATGTAACAAAGTTAACAGGAATGCCTACTGTAATGTTACAGTACCCCCTAACCCAATCCCCAAACCTAAATATAACTGTTAGTAGATTAAAAATATAATAATAAAAAAAAAAAAAAAAAAATGAAACTTCCAAAACGAGCTCACAACTGCTTATGTGAACATGATTATTTATTGTTTCCCAAGGGACCAGAACCAGTCTCTCAGAGGTTGCAATGTGCTTTCAGTAGCGTAAGAGGGAAATGTGATCATGTTTGAATTGATACAAAAATGTCTGATGAGTCATAGCATTTGTCAGTAATTCAGATGAATGGAGTTGATTTCAGAATACATAATCTTTCGGAAGCTTTTTCCGAAATCGAATGTCGATTTCCCGTGTGATCATAATACTCTGGGAGAAACAATTGAGAAATTAAAGATATCTCAGTTGTAAATTATGAATAATGAGAACTTGATGGAGACTATTGGTCTAACCTAATAGGTCAACATTAAGAGTAGGTCAACTGCTACTCAGAGCACTATCCCTTATAAAAATATACTTGGACTCAATGGTGAAGAACACCTTGAATGCTTTCGGTAATAAATCCTCATCATAACAAGGTGGTTTGTTTAAACAGTCTGTAATCATGACGAAGGAAAACATATGAATCATCAGCTGTTCTGATGGCGCAAGTTAGTTGAATACAACAACTTTATGATCACTGCATAATCAAGATAGGCTTGTCAAAGGCACTTCTCTCTAAAAAGTGGATCTGACTTTCAATAAAGCAATTAAGGGCATCAATTAGCATCCACCCCTCTTGCTTGCAGCCACCCTGCATGCAACATTAGACATGAAAACTCATTGAGAGCTTTGATCTGGGAGTATGTTCATGTGTGTGTGTGTGTGTGTGTGCATGTCAGGGCATTTGAGAACCTTTATACAGACATTTTGAAAATGGTGAATTGGAAGTACAAAGGTAGCGGCACTAAACATTAAAAATAGCCACAAGAAAGATGCCGCTCAGAAAAAAGCACCCCGAATTAAATGAGGTGCATAGCTGTGAGATAGATAAGGCGACCAGTCTAACAGCATATGAGATGAGAAAAAGAGAGGTCGTTCCACCTATGTGGCTAAGCCACTAAATGGAACTTAGCCCTTATCTGAACTGATGCAGGAATTTCTCTGATTCCCCAGCTTTGCTTTGATGTGCTCTGCTTTAGTGGTGGTTGAAAAGCTGCGCTACCCGCTGTCGTACACCCTTTTATACGCCTATACAGCACAATGCTGCCGAGCTCCGACTAGCTCTAGATGGCTTTAGTGGTGAGCAGCCATGTGATAAGACTGTTAAAAGTATTGTAGACCAAAAACATTTCTCGGCTCCCTTGTACGCATAGTCAAATCTGCCATTTCAGTTTTAAATCTGATGTTACATGAGCAGTGCCGTTGGCTTGGGAGGGTGAGAAAAAAAGTCTCTTTTCTACAGATCACTAGTCTGCATTTAAATGCAGCTGGGATGTGCATTTTGGAAGCTCCAATGTGCTGCTTGCTGCCATCTAGCAGAAGAAGAGATGTAGTGCACGAAGAAACTAAAGTCAAGTCTCGAGCCTTTGATCAGCTCTATCTCAGAGGCTATGCAGCACAACATCTGCAGCAGTCGTTTTTAACACTTGTGCAAATGTCATTTACTCTCTCTCTCTCTCTCTCTCTCTCTCTCTCTCTCTGTGTATACATACAGGCATTAAAGGCTAGATGTTCTGTCATTCTTGTGGGCTGAACCCTCTGTAAATTATTTTCAGGTAAACATTCTGTGCATCTATGGGATTATAGAGGGATGTTTTGTGCGTAACATTATAACATAATGTTTTCCTCTGTGTACATTTAGACTTAAATACGATGTTGGCTTAAGACAACACAAGGCTTCTGACTTTCTATGAAATAGAAAGTACATTCATCAATGATTATACAGTAACCTCAAAGAATGGACACTTTTCAGCACTTGAAACTGTCTGAACATCGTTTTTGACATTGAATTCATGAGTTAAAAAATCTGCTAACAAATTGTATCAGCAAACAAATGATGATCATTTTTATTACCATATGTAATAGAATATGTTCAAATACAAATCAGATCTCAAAATCAAAGTTTTTTTTTTTTTTTCTTTTTTTTTTTAGGCATATGGGTTTTATTGGGCTTAGTAAACCTTTTATAATTCAACAACTTCACACCTGCCACACCTTTACTGTTACAATGGCATAAGGAATTGCTTGCTTTTGAGGACATTTCTTTGGTGTCAACGTTTTGGAGCACTTGAAAATGCAAGCATGGCTCCACTTTTCACCTCTTCCAGTTACTGAATAGTTCCCTTGAGTTGTCGTGGAGATGGTCAGGTGGTAGAAAAAAAAAATTTCCTCTCTGCCCTGAAGCCTACATTAACCTCTACAGGGCCACAAGAAAGCCTTCCTCAGCATTTTAAAATCATTCTGGAGTAGCAGCGCACAAGGTCTAAGAACTCTGTTATCTAAAAAAATAAATAAATCCATCCCATAGGAGCTGGGAGTATGAAATCGCATAAAAACTCAGCACACGTTGGATCAAAAAAATCACCACAGCCATTCCTGAGAGACTCGAAGTGCAGCAAGGCAAGCAGGAAGTGTGTGAATGGCTTGCTGGAGGCATGTGCTTTTTCCTGTTTGGGAAATGAATTATGCATTTCCTTAATCAAATAATTACAAACGAGAACGATTGCCAATCAGAGATATAAGCCAAAGAAGGTGTTGCGTACTAAGATATATGCTCCTCCCCTCCCTCCTCCTTCTGTATTAGTTTTGTGCCTTTTGATCTCCCCTTCCTGGATAGACTATTGAGAAATGAACACCCCACACTTTCATCTCTTTCTCTTTCCCTCCTCCCTGTTTCCCTCTCTCTCCCACTAAGCACAGAGTGGGCAGAGGATAGATAATGTGGTCCAGTTGGGCAAGCAGAAGCTCATATAATTCCACATGCCTTGTTTTGCAAAGCTGTCTTGAGAAAAGTATTTCATTTTGGAGGGGATTTACAGCTTGATTATAGTGTATAAGCACACAAATAGATCACCATTTATAGGTAGTTTGCTATTTGTTTGGCTAGTGTGTCTCATTCATAGGGAATTTTATCCTCCTTTAGCTTATGAGTACCATATAATGCTATCATGGTCAACAAGCTCTCAAACATATTTTAACTGCTTTTTAATTTGCATTCAAATATGGCACTATTTTCAGGCTGTCTTAAAATAAAGAGATAAAGAAACAACAAAAAATGTATTTAATTAAACATTAACAGAACTCCAAAAACATAACATGAGCAATAACTGGACAGGGCTACAATGCTATAGTTAATACACTGAAGCAGCATCCAAAATCGCGAACTGTCAGAGTATGCACTGTTTTTGATGAAGCGGGCACTTCTTGGCCTATAAAACTGTATGTTCTTTAAGTATGCATGCGAGTAGTATGAATAGATTCTGGACACACTTTATGCAGGAATGTGGGTATTGTCCTGTGACTTGAATATATGACATAATAACAACAACCGTGAAAATAATCTACTCTGGTTTTGTTAAACAAGCACAATTTAAGTACAAGAAATAACTTTATTGGTGTATTTCTAGCACTTACATTTCAGACGAGAGCTGTCTGACTTGTGTATCTCTGCCATTTTTTTTTTTTTTTTTTTTTATATCCAGCGTTTTGAACATGCCATCTCTTCCACTCCCAAGGCATTATGGCAGTGGTTCCAAACCTTTTTTTCCAGGGGACCCCTTTTTTAACATTCAAACCTAACCATCAGTGTAGTGAAAATTTCTGATCGAAAATGCAACCTCCGAATCGCACCAATCTTTGTTTATGTGAATGCAATTACTTCTTGGTTCCCATGGGACCAGAACCCATGTCTCGGTGTTTGCTCACACAACGCACACTGCAATCAGTAGTGCTAGAGGGAAACATTTCCATGATTAAAGTGTTGCAAAAATATCTGTTGAGTGATGGAGCTTGTCAGTACTCATCTGAATAGAGCTGATTTCAAGGTACATGAACTTCTGGTAGCAACATGTTGATTTCCAGTATGATCATGTTGATGGAAGACTAAATGAAACTAAGTGAGCGAATTGGACACTGATGCAAATGGAGTATACTTTATCTTAGATTTACCTGTACCATAAATAGGAAAATAATAATTGCTCGGGTGTGTTACCTCTGACCTTACGCTTTTTTTTTTTTTTTTTTTTTTTACTTATATCAGCCTTTTATCACAGATCTGTTTGGTAGTATTATATGTCGTTTCACAAAGAACTGTGTGCTTCCAACTTTGTGGCAACAATTTAGGCAGGGCCCCTTTCTGTTCCTGCATGACAATGCCTCTGTGCACAAATGTTCATCAAGAAATGGTGAAAGAACTTGACTGGCCTGCACAAAGACCTTAACCCCACTGAACACCTTTGGGATGAATTGGGAGGCTGCGAGTCAGGCCCCATCACTCAACATCAGTGCCTGACCTCACTGATGCTCATGTCTGAATGGGAGCAATTCCTTGCAGTCATGTTCAAATACATAGTGGAAAGTCTTCATAGTGGAAGTTGTAATGGATGATCAATTTCCTATCAATGGCAAAGGCTCTGAAATTAAATGCTTAACAAGCACATATGGCTGTGGTGTTTGAGTGTCAACATTTTGCCTAATAGTAGACCCTATATTTATATATGCTAAGTGAAGGCACAGTGATGACGGGAACTCACTAATTCTCTACAATTCACTCCTTCTAGGTTTTTAACCTGCAGTTTCTGCTTTACATACTAACTTACCACTATGGTATTGTGTGAGTCAGTGCTGTAGGTTGACAGGGACTAACTGTTTTACCCACAACAAACATTAACAGCTGTCACCAGTTGTTTTCCATAATCTAATTCAACATAAGCATCACTTCCATTTACATTGCATTTACATTTATTCATTTGGCAGACACTTCTATGCAAAGCAGATTACAAATGAGGAATAGTACAATATAAGCGGTGAACCATATAAGGAGTTAATGTTAGAAATGCTGCAAAACAGGATTTCAAACCTGGACACAATAATGCAAGCTAATTAAATATAAGCTATTTTTTATTATTGTTTGCTCCACAGGATACTTTATAAAAAGATGTATTTTCAATGTTTTGTCTGCTGAGCGATCAACACCAAGGCATACAACAACTCGAACAGACTGTAGATCTATCCCTCACGGCACGTTTTCATTACAAAAAAATAACTATGGCATTATCCCTGACTAATGTCCATATTATGGATTTTAGCACAGCTGGAATGCTGTACTGACAAATCAGTATCCAGGAAAAAAAAAAAAAAAAAAAATACTGATTATGTAGCACACAGGTGCACTAAATAGCTCAAGCCAGATTACATGTGAAACAGGTAAAACTTAGTTTCAATACACTGTCTTGTCTTTTTCTTTGTGATGGTAAAACTTTAGTGTAGAGTGCCAATTGAGAAGTAAACAGATTGTTTGAGGGCCCTCGAAAGGATCAGCATTCTTTAATCAATTCACAAAATCAAACATAAAGATGCCTTCCCAGAGAGCCTGTCTGCATGCTAGAGGGCAGATCACAAAGCTAGACTGTTGACAGGTCTCAGGTCAGTTTCGAGGGCAAAATGAGGAAGCTGGAACCAGCTCACACTCTTTAGCGTTGTTTATTTTCATTATTTTCCAGTGCACACACCAACAAAAGAAACACTCCGTAACTCAATGATAAACACAACAATAACTCTTGTTTAACACACACATAGCATCGCCTTGGGACTCTGGTTCCTCTCCCCCCCAACTGCGGCTCAGGCTGCACCCTTTATCTCTTTTCAGCTCTCACTGTAACATAAAACAGCTGTCAGAGATAATTTACCACAGGTGACAATCCTTACCGCTCTCATCTCCCAAACTCGCTCTCCATTCACAAACTGCCGCTCGACCATGTCCCCACCACCACATACCCCTATCACCCGACCCAGACCAGGAAGCCATCCGGCCTGTCACTTACCCCCCCATTTCTGGAGAGGAAATCTGCCATTGCCATCTGTGCCCCCGGCCTGTGGACCACCTCGAACTTAAAAGGCTGAAGAGCCAGGTACCAATGGGTGATCCACGCGTTGGCATCTTTGATGCGATGGAGCCACTGGAGCGGGGCGTGGTCCGAACAGAGGGTGAAGGCCCATCCCAGGAGGTAGTACTAAAGGGTCAGGACCACCCACCCATCCTGCTGATGTACAGCACCAGGCGCTCCTCCCCCTCGACCACCTGGGACAACATGGCACCCAATCCCCTGTCTGACGTTTCGTTCTGTGAAACAAAAGGGAGGGAAAAATCAGGAGAGTATAACAGCAGCCCACCACAAAGTGCAGCTTTCACTTGCGTGAACGCCTGCTGACATGGCTCCATCCACTGGACCAGATCTGGTGCCCCCTTTTCAGTCAGATCAGGCAGTGGGCTGGTGACGGTCAAATAGTTACGGTAATAGCCAGCCAGCCCCAGGAACTGTCTCTACTCCTTTTTGGTCTTAGGTCTCGGGCAGGCTGCAATCACTGCGGTCTTATCAATTTGGGGCAGCACCTGTCCATGACCCAAGTGGAAGCCCAGATACTGTACTTCCACCCGCCAATTGCACAAATTGGTTTAATCCAAACGGTGTGGAAAATACCATCTTTTCATGGGACACGGGAGTTAAGGGGATCTGCCAATATCCCTTTGTCAAGTCCAGTGTCGGATAAAAGCAAGCTGCACCTAACCGATCGAGCAATTCATCAATCCGAGGCATCGGGTGCAAATCAAACTTAGAAGCCGCATTGACTTTTCTATAATCCACACAGAACCGGACCAAGCCGTCACTCTTTGGAACCAACACGACCGGGCTGGCCCAGTCACTGTGGGATTCTTCTATTCCCCACATATTCAGCATGGCTTTTAATTCTTCCTGAACCAATTATTTTTTATTTTTGTTTGTGTTCAGGTAATTAGTAGGGACAACTACATACCACTACCCCTGGGGTTGTTTCAATACGGTGTTCTTTGAGATTCGTACAACAGGGAAGAGGCAAGAACATGGAGTATTCTCCTTGCAACCTGGCTTTTAAGTTCACCTCCAGTCCGAGCTCCTCCCTCTCCGGAACCACCATCACCAAAGTCACGGAAACTGCCTCTCTCCATGGTTTTAGGAGATTGATGTGGTAAATCTGATGCGCTCCGCCTCTATCCCTTCATTTAACCTCATAATCTATTTCCCAGACTCGCCGTGTGACCTCAAAGGGCCCTTGCAACTTGGCGAGTAATTTAGGCTCAATATGGGAGTAATACAAGGACTTTATCTCCCGGTGCAAATTCCCACAGCCGAGTACCCCTATTACACAGCCGGCTTTGCTGTTCTTGAGCCTGCAGCAAATTCTCCTGTGTTAATTGCCCCAGTTTGTGGAGTTTTGCTCTCAGGTCAAGAATGTACTGAATTTAGTTTTTGCTGTTTGAAGGTCCCTCCAATTTTCCCATCTTATTAATATTATTGTATGGGCAGTCAAGGCTGACTTTAATTAAAATGCTGAGATGTTGCACAGAGGCACTGCTTCTGGATATCGTGTTGCATAGTCCACCAGAACCAACACAAAGCAATGCCTGCGTGCTGTCTGCTCTAATGTCCGCTCTAATATCCCGACAAGGTCCATACCAATTCGTCCAAAGGGGACCTCGATAAAGGGAAGGGGGCACAATGGAGCTCTTGGGGTGGCCGGCAGATTCACCAGCTGACATTCATGGCATGCCGCACACCATCTGCGAACATCCCCGTGAGCACTCAGCCAATAGAAACGGGACATTAGACGGTTCAGTGTTTTTTCCTGCTGTAAGTGACCTGCCATCGGATTATAATGAGCCAACTGGAATAACATTTCCCGACGGCTTTTTGGTACTAACAATTGGGTTGTATCTTCCTTTGTCTGAGCATCCTGCATCACTCGATACAACCGATCCTTGATAATCAAAAAATACGGGTATGAGAGTGTGATGCCTGGCTGGAGGCACTGACTATCAATCACTTTCACTTGGTTGAAGGTGTGCCTAAGGGTCTCGTCTCGTGTCTGCTCCAGAGGGAAATCCCCTACAGGGAATCCTTTAAGGGCTGGCCAAGGCTTCACACCTGCACCCGCAGCAGCGGATTCTCCCACCTGGGGAAAAGAGCAGAGAGAGATAGTGGGAACCGGCAGGTTGAAAGATTCCCAGGCTTGGGGAGCCGGTTTACGGGGGACAGCTTTCCATTTCCAGGAAGTAGGAACAGGACGAGGGCAAAATGAAGAAGTGGGAACCAGCTCACACTCTTTAGCATCCTTTCTTTTCACTCTTTTCCAGCGCACACACCAACAAAAGAAACACTCCGTAGCTCAATGATAAACACAACAATAACTCTTGTTTAACTCTGCCCCCCCCCCCCCCCCACACACACACACTTGACCACACCCCCACCACCACATAGACATAATCAGAACAGCAGAGATCAGAGGCTGCATGGAGCTATTCATGTACTATTCAACTTTCGATTTTTAGAGCACAAAAACTACAATGATGACTGCAATCATCTTAGAAAGAGAGTGAGGGATAATATGGACATCGGCATGTATTTCATTTAGAGAAAATATCTAGCTGTTGGCTAATGCTGTGTACCATAAGTCAGTAATCAATACTGAATGATCAAAGAGGCCTGAAACCCTTGTTGTCGACTCGCATCACTGAGTGAGGGTCAGTGTCAGTTTGTGATTTAAAGATTGAAATAGTTGTCAGGGCCCATGTTTTCTAGCCACTAATCTAAACTTTGTTGTTGATTCAGAACAATGCAGAGCAGTCCCAAAGAAGCATAGGTGTCATAGATGATTTTATCACCATCACTTTATAGAATAGATTAGAATAGAAAAGATGCATTTATCTTCACATAAATTTGAAAAAGCAATTTTGACTTGGAAATGAGCAAGAGCTTGACTAAAAACTGATTTCAAGACCAATACCTCATATAGACTAGTTATTTATGAAAACATTATACAACTGAAGTGAATCAGCACAGGATGTGAATGTACAAATCCTACCACGATGGACATTACTGCATTAGGTGGTGTATTATTTATGTGACATCACAACCAGCATGCCCCCACGCAATGTAACCAGCAATGCCACATCCGTAAACAAAGAAAATAAGGCCCAGATATGCTACTTACTTACAGTTGTGCTCAAAAGTTTACATACCCTTGGAGAATTGGTCATATATGTACCATTTATAAAGAAAACATGAGTGAGCAGGCAAAACACATTTATTTTATTTCTTATGGGATTCATATACAACTGTAGGTTATAACAGAATGGCACAATCATAAAACAAAACATGGCAACAAAGAAAAAAATTAATGACCCCTGTTTAAAAGTCTTCATACCCTTAGTACTTAATACTGTGTATTGCCCCCTTTAGCAGCAATGACAGCGTGCAGTCTTTTGTAATAGTTGTCTATGAGGCCCCAAATTCTTGCAGGTGGTATAACTGCCCATTCGTCTTGGCAAAATGCCACCAGGTCATGCAAAGTCTTTGGTTGTCTTGCATGAACCGCACTTTTGAGATCTCCCCAGAGTGGCTTGATGATATTAAGGTCAGGAGACTGTGATGGCCACTCCAGAACCTTCACCTTTTTCTGCTGTAACCACTGGAAGGTCAACTTGGCCTTGTGCTTAGGGTCATTGTCATGCTGGAAAGTCCAAGAGCGTCCCATGCGCAGCTTTCATGCAGAAGAATGCAAATTGTCTGCCAGTATTTTCTGATAACATGCTGCATTCATCTTGCCATCAGTTTTCACAAGATTCCCCATGCCTTTAGAGCTCACACACCCCCAAAACACCAGTGAGCCACCACCATGCTTCACAGTGGGGATGGTATTCTTTTTACTATAGGCCTTGTTGACCCTTCTCCAAACATACCGCTTATGGTTGTGACCATAAAGCTCTATTTTGGTCTCGTCACTCCAAATTACAGTGTGCCAGAAGCTGTGAGGCGTGTCAAGGTGTTGTCATTTGTGGCATTGGCACAGTAAAGGCTTCTTTCTGGCAACTCGACCATGCAGCTCATTTTTGTTCAAGTATCGTCGTATTGTGCTCCTTGGAACAACCACACCGTCTTTTTCCAGAGCAGCCTGTATTTCTCCTGAGGTTACCTGTGGGGTTTTCTTTGTATCCCAAACAATTATTCTGGCAGTTGTGGCTGAAATCTTTCTTGGTCTACCTGCCCTTGGCTTGGTATCAAGAGATCCCTGAATTTTCCACTTCTTAATAAGTGTTTGAACAGTACTGACTGGCATTTTCAAGGCTTTGGATATCTTTTTATATCCTTTTCCATCTTTATAAAGTTCCATTACCTTGTTACACAGGTCTTTTGACAGTTCTTTTCTGCTCCCCATGGCTCAGTATCTAACCTGCTCAGTGTATCCACGTGAGAGCTAACAAACTCATTGACTATTTATACACAGACACAAACTGCAATTTAAAAAGCCACAGGTTTGGGAAATTAACCTTTAAATGCCATTTAAACCTGTGTGTGTCACCTTGTGTGTCTGTAGCAAGGCCAAACATTGAAGGGTATGTAAACTTTTGATCAGGGCCATTTGGGTGATTTCTGTTATCATTATGATTTAAAAAGGAGCCAAACAACTATGTGATGATAAATAGCTTCATATGATCACTATCCTTAAATAAAAGACAGTTTTTTGCATGATCAGTCATATTTTCAAAATCAATGCCAAAATTTCACAATTTCTGCCAGGGTATGCAATCTTTTGAGCACAACTGTACTACTTATTTTCTAAGACAACATATTTTTCATTATAGCCTATGTCTTGTAGAACTTTCTTCTTACTATCAGTGACTCTTGGGGGGAATTCACTAAGAATGAATGGTAAAAGTGCAGTTTATTTGAATACATACAATGGTTTCATGCACTTCACTACACCGAACATGAATATGTCAGGTTATAACGCTCTTCTCCATCATTTGATCATTATTGAAAAATTACTACGGCCAAGATCGATAGAAAATGTAGGCTACACAAATTAATTTACTGCCTGCTTTCCTCAGGCAGTAGCACGATGTTTATTGCCCCGGGCAGATAGCACACAGAGTTTTGTGAATGAAGCGCAATTTATAATGAGCCTAATTTACTTAAAAAGAAAGAATGATTATGCAGAAAGTAATTAATTAATTTAAATACTCAAGATGTATAGAGCTATTTCAGCATTGATACACCTTCTAAAAGTAGATTGCGGGAGGTTATTGAATAATGCACAAGTTTTGTGCTGAAATACTACATGCAAAATGGACACAAATGTTTAGTGAATTCACTCCTTGGTGTAGCTAGTTCTGACCACAGGCAACCATGGGTAAATCTCAAACCATTAGATTCATCCACACAGTAGAGCATTGTCACTGCAAAAATTTTCCTCTGCAAGTAACTTGCAATTTTATGTTTTAACCTTTAATGGATAAGGAATACCTTTATAAGATAACCAATATCTTTATAAACAGATAGCACTGACCATTGTGATGTTAAACATGATTCAGTGTAGAGTTGCTTGAGTACATGTGAGGAGACACATTGGTTTAGAAATAATCATTAGAATGTACAAGGGTTGCTCCTATACCATAATTTTGGCTTCAGTATGACACCAGTCCTGGTACCTTGGTATCGATAATAAATTGTTACTAAGGCAACAAATAAATAGCTTCAGATTACTGATGAAATTACACAGAATTTCATAAAGACTTCCCGATACAAATTCTGTTTCAATTAAAATTTTTCTGGATGTCGTGTTTTATGTTTGAATAAAACAGTCATCAAAACAGTGTTTAAAAAACTGAATACATAAAACTTTAATCAAATGAAAATATGAAAATTAAATGAAAAAAATGGAATTTAGTTTTTGTTCAAATAAAATTATGCACAACAGAGCTTCACATATAAATAAAAACATGAATGAAGATCTGATTACTAGTGGCACAAGTCTGATACGACTGAATCACAGCCTTGTGGTGAACCATCGGACCAGATGATATTCCATGAGCCAGTTTATGGAAGAGCCCCTCTCTAACTTTCAAGGCAAATAAAAGTTGCTCCATATTGATTTGATCATGGCAGGACCAACACAAACAAATGTCAAGAACAGCCATCAGATAAGCTGCTCTGACATCTGCCAGATACCACTCACAAGGCAGGAAAGACCTTCCAACATGTTGGAAAAGACTTCTCATTGGTCCATGAGTGGTTTCTTAGCAACCTCTCACACCCCCCATACTAAGTTTTGCCCAAGCCAGAGTTGAGAAAGACCATAAATATTCTTCAAGACCTCTTGAAGCAGCACACACTTACCACGTGGCAAAAGCTGTAACAAAGAAGCCACAAAGACAAATATTTACACATAAACTTTTACTCCTAACATGGACACCAACTGCAACACATCCACTCCATGTTTGTTCACGGAACTGTTTATGTAAATTGCAGTGGTTCAATTAGCACAACAGTTCACACAAACTGAACTATGGTGGTATAAATTAATGCATGCATAATATTTAATCTTTCAATATCATGTTTTGTCTCTCTATCTTCAGAAAAATACCAAGAGGTTTGGAAAAGGAACAACACATAGATGAAACTTTAAAAACATTGTTCTAACTATGTACTTTAAAATATGCAAATGTTCAACACATAGAAGGGAGGGTGAGCAACACTGTGTGGGCCTCCTCAGCAGCCAATCATAACCCTGAAACAAGAAGCACCAAACTGAAATCTCCTCCTCATAAGGAAGGTATAAAACTATCCTCCGATGACCACACCTTGGTCCTGAGTCCCTGTCCAGAGGGTCATTAACAGGATACACTTCTAAAACACCTTTGTTCTGGTCTCACTCTACGAGAGAGAGGCAATAACAGAATAATAAAGAACATTCTGAATCTATGGCCTGAGTGGTAGGAGATGTAACAGATTACAAACCATCTAACATGCTAAGTCTCACTCTATGAGAGAGAGGATCATCCAATGTTCTTAGTCTCCATCCGAGAGACAGAAGAAGATCGATCAAGTACCAAGTCTCACTATCAGAATCTATTGCAATGCCAAGTTTGGAATCCCTATACCAGGGAGATAATTACAACAACAAAGTTTAGCTCTGGCAAGCAAACCTTCTCTTCTAGTTTCATGCATCTGCATGTTCCAGATGATGAATCTTGCACCGACATAAGGGCTGTATATCTGCATGTCCCAGATTGCAAGATCCCACTCTGTGCTTCCAGGATATCAGCATTCCTCAGCTCCTTCATGTCCATGTGAGGTGTCGCCAACAATGGGGATCAAACCTGGGTCTCTGGTGTGATGTACACTGTTCTCTACCACCGAGTTGTCTGGTTAATGCTGGAGTTTTATCTCAAAACATACAACAAAAAAGGGAAGCCGTGCTTCACAGGTAAGAATTAACAAATGGCCAAAATGTACAAAAACTGGCAAAAACTCGGGTGACCTAGGCAGGTTGGCTCAAGACTGAATACTAGAAGATGAAACAGGTGAACTTAAATAGGAAAACACACAGGTGTTAACAATTAACATAACATAAAGCCGTCCGAGCCCTCCGCCATGCCCGTTTACATCTCTGGACGAACTGAGTAGCTGCAGGTACGTGGACTTCAGGCTCCTGTTCAGGAAACGGAGGGGGAAGAAAACCAAACTGGCACTCAAATGGGGACATACCTAGTGAGGAGTGGTATAGGGTGAGGTATAGGGTGTTATGAGCAAATTGGGGGTGAAAACCAGAAAGGCTGATGGATGATCCGATGAGGCGGCCAAATGACTTCCAGAACCGGGAGGTGAACTGCGGTCCCCTGTTGAAGACCATGTCTTAGGGAAATTCATGAATTCTAAAACATGCTGCAGGAGGAGGTCTGCTTTCTGGCAAGCTGTAGCGAGCTTGGGTAGTGGAATGAGATGACATGCTTTAGAAAATCTGTCTACCACCACCAGAATGACTGTGTTACCTTGCAATCTTGGTAATCCAGTGATGAAGTTCAATGAAATGTGAGACCAGGGGCGAGTTGGGATGGGTAATGGGTGAAGCAGACCTTGAGGATGGGTTCTAGGTTCCTTATTTTTGGCACACACCGTATATGCAGCAACAAAAGCCCTGATGTCCTTTTGCATCTTGGGTCACAAAAACTTCCTTTTGATGAGTTTCAGAATCCTTGTGGTCCCGGGGTGTCCTGAGGGAAGAGATGTGTGGCCCCACTGTAACACACAAGAACAAGCAAGGTTAGGTACGAAGAGGCACCCTGGAGGGCCTTTAACTGGGTCGGGTTGTTGATGTTGGGCCCTCCTCACCACCGATTCAACTCCCCTCTGGACAGAAGCAACAACTCTGGAGTTAGGTAAAATTGGCTAGGGTTTGCCCTCCTCCTCTGGTGGATCGGACTGCCTTGACAGAGCATGACAGAGGGTTTAGAATTTTTAGAGCCTGGATGGTAAGAGAGTGCAAAATCAAAGCAGTTAAAGAAAAGAACCCATCAAGCCTGGCGTGGGTTCAGCCTTTTAGCATCCTGGATGTACGTGAGATTTCTATGGTCCGTCCAGATGAGGAATGGGTGTTTGGCCTCCTCCAGCCAATGTCTCCACTCCTCAAGCACCAACTTCACAGCCAATAGCTCCCGGTTTCTGACGTCATCATTTCTTTCTGCTGGAGTGAGTCGACGTGAGAAATAGACAAAAGGGTGGAGTTTGTTGTCGCTCTTAGGCCTTTGAAACAAAACTGCGCCAACTCCAACATCCGAAGCATCCACCTCCACGTCAAAGGGTAACTCGGGATCTGGGAGAATCAGGATTGGTGTGGAGGTGAACTGTTGTTTGAGGCAGTTGAAAGCTTGGTTGGCCCCCTCGGTCGACATGAAAGGCTTTGATGTATTCTTGGTGAGGGTGGTAAAGGTTCTACAATAGAACTTAAGTTCCTAATAAATCTTCTATAGAAATTGGCAAATCCCAAAATCGTTGTACCTGTTTAATGGAGCAGGGTTGGGGCCAGTTCAGAACCGCTTGTATCTTTCCAGGATGCATCTGGACGCTGCCACTAGAAACAATGAAACCAAGAATGGGAACAGTTGGGACATGGAACTCACTCTTCTCCAGTTTGATGAAGAGTTTCTACCACTTTGACACAGAAACTGGGAGCTCAGAGAACAAAGGGATCTTTTGCTGGAGTTTTATCTTAAAAGGTACAGCAAAAACAGGAAGCTGTGCTTCACAGGTAAGAATTAACAAATGGCCAAAATGTACAAAAACAGAGAATTAAACTGGCAAAAACTCGGGTGACCTAGGCAGACTGGTTCAAGACTGAACACAGGAAAATGAAACAGGTGAGCTTAAGTAGGGAAACACACAGGTATTAAAAATCAACATAACGAGTGTGGGAACCAAGGGGACTCAGGACGCTAGTGCCAATTAATGGTCTGGAGAGGCATAGCAGGCTGAAGTATTACAGTCCCAGGCTGTTAAAACGGAATCCAGCTCCTTCCCCACTGTAACGTGGCCCGGAGCCTCAGGGGAAGATGTCGCTATCACCAAACTCATCAATCGATCAAGGAGAACATAAATATCATTACTAAACCTCTTTCCAGAGACCTTGGAATTAGTGTACACTATCAGTTTAAGATTTTTTAATGTTCGTTAGATTACATAACATGTGTATCAAATGTCTAGCAAATAAACTTTGAGTTATTTGTTTAAATAGAAATAAGGATTTCACCTTATTAATTAACAGAGAAACAGCAATTTATCTTTCCATAAGATAATAGTTATACTTTGCCATTGCTACATCCAATTCAACCACGTACATCTTTCCATCCTATGCACTGTATTTACCTAATCATTTATTTTATCTTTTAGCATATTAGTACCATTTTGTAGTTTTTGTTAGTTATTTTTGTTTATCGTTTTGTAAATAAAACTAATTTTATTAACACTGTTTGTTTTACAGAAGAGTTCTAAAGGGTTAGGCTGCTTTCGAATCCTTCAGATTATTCAGATGACCAACTCCCTCCAATTTACTTATTTTTTTATTTATTGAATGGTCCATTTGGATCATTCTTTTACTGTTAAGGTGAAACTCCTTAGCTGGTGCCCCAAGGATGGAGGGAGGGGCCGTCTGATATTAATAATCACACACACAAACACCTCAAGTGAAGTGTGATCAAAAATAACCACATACTTTGGTGTCTTGTGTGAGGCCCACTTAATTTCAGTTGGTGCAAGGGTGATTCTCACTACAGCCTGCTGATATTATGTACACTTGCCTTATTGATATTGCTTATAATAATAATCATTATTATTATTATTATTTTAAATAATCATAGTAATGATAATAATAAAACAATTTATTATTAAATTGTTATTAGTGGTGTTATTGCTATTACTTTGAATATACACATTTTCAATACAGTAGTAATATTCTTCTGTCACAATCACTTAGTTCGGAATTGCATACTACCATACTACTCTTACTATTTCTGCCATATGGCAGAAGTAGTATGAGTAGTATGGGTAGTAGCCTATTCAATTCCAAACTAAACCAATGTCTTTCATTTCATGCATACAGTTAAACAGAGCTCTTTGTTTGGCGGAACTTTGATGGACCTTTGAGTACTTCTTGTGTTTTTGACAGTAGTTTTTAATAAGCTCCACATTCCAAATGAAATGCTGAAATGCTGGCGAACTGAAATCTCACTGGTGAAGGAATTCATGTAAGTGTTCACAGCTACTCAAACACTAAACAAACCACATTGAGCATCACGTGTGATCTGTGTGTTAGGGTCAGAGGTGGGTAGAGTAGCCAAAAACTGTACTCAAGTAAAAGTACAATTATTTAAAAAAAAAAAAAAAAATTACTCAAGTAGAAGTAAAAGTACTAACACAAATAATTACTTGAGTAAGAGTAAGAAAGTATCCAATTAAAAGAGTACTCAAGTAGTGAGTATCTCATTACTTTCACAAATTACATAATAGACATTTACTCCCCTATATTCCATTACATAATACACATTGAACATGTATTACAGAATTATTATTACTATTATTATTATTAATGGAAATTCTGTCATCATTCACCATCATATTGTTCCAAACCCATATGACTTTTTTTCTTCCATGCAACACAATAAGGAGATATTAGACAGAATGTTTTCATGAGTCACTATTTACTTGCAGTGAATGTTTTGAATGATCCATGGTCAATTTTTCTCGATCGTTGTGACAACAAACTTTCAGCTTTAGCTACTCCCGCACCATATACGCACTACAGTAGCCAGATCTTATTTTCTATGTGTATGGATATGATGTCAACACGCATGGGCGAATGATGTATGCAATTTCCCGCAAAATCCATCCCGACAACTCTAAAATATGTATAATATAATATAATTATTATAGGTTTATCAAAGTGTATTTGGGTAAAGTAAATACATGGTTTGGAAGATGGATTTTTGTTGCTCTTTCTCTTTAATAACATTTTTTTTATTTTTTAATTAAAAAAAAGTTACACAGTGTAGCTTTAAATAAAGAATAGTTGCCTAATGAAGAGTTTGCGACCCATGATAAATGAACCTAAGTAATTGAAATCCAGATGTTCTTTACCAACATATCAAATTACACAGGCAGCAAAGTATGCACACTGACAAAAGATGTTTAAATCAAATCAAATCAAATCAAATCACTTTATTGTCACACAGCCATATACACAAGTGCAATGGTGTGTGAAATTCTTGGGTGCAGTTCCAATCAACATAGCAGTCATGACAGTGATGAGACATATACCAATTTACAATAAAATCAAATTAACACAACACAATTTAAACATCTGTTATACACATAATTACACTCAACAGTATACAAATAATAACATACACTGTACAGTATACAATACGCACTATACAGATACACATTATTCAATAAAAATATATAAAAAAGTATATATATATATAGAATGTACAGTATTGTACTGTATTGACATTCAGGCTGTCGGTTGATAGTCAGTTGTTAAGAGAGAACATAATATAATAATAATAATATAATTTATGACAGTCCGGTGTGAGAAATAAGAGTAAGGGTAATAAAGTGCAGTGCTGATGTATTTTGATCGTGGGAGATCAAGAGTTCAAAAGTCTGATTGCTTGGGGGAAGAAGCTATCATGGAGTCGGCTGGTGCGGGTCCTGATGCTGCGGTACCGCCTACCTGATGGTAGCAGTGAGAACAGCCCATGGCTCGGGTGGCTGGAGTCTCTGATGATCCTCCGAGCTTTTTTCACACACCGCCTTGTATATATTTCCTGGAGGGAGGGAAGCTCACCTCTGATGATGTGTCTGGCAGTTTGCACCACCCTTTGCAGTGCTTTGCGGTTGTGGGCGGTGCTATTGCCATACCAGGTGGAGATACAGCCAGTCAGGATGCTCTCCACAGTGCAGGTGTAGAACCGTGTGAGGATGTGGCGGTTCATTCCAAACTTCCTCAGCCGTCTCAGGAAGAAGAGGCGCCGATGAGCCTTCTTCACAACGACTTCAGTGTGGATGGACCATGTGAGTTCCTCAGTGATGTGGACACCCAGGAACTTGAAGCTGCTGATTCTCTCCACTGGTGCTCCATTGATGGTGATGGGACTGTGTTCTCTGTCTTTTCTTCTGAAGTCCACCACAAGCTCCTTTGTCTTACTGATGTTGAGGGAGAAGTTGT
Organism: Myxocyprinus asiaticus; assembly: GCF_019703515.2. Classification (NCBI taxonomy): domain Eukaryota; kingdom Metazoa; phylum Chordata; class Actinopteri; order Cypriniformes; family Catostomidae; genus Myxocyprinus; species Myxocyprinus asiaticus. The sequence continues at coordinate 13,245,797 of NC_059350.1, forward strand.
GCTCCTGACACCAGTGTGTCAGAGTGTGTACCTCCTCTCTGTAGGCTGTTTCATCATTGTCAGTGATCAGACCTACCACCGTCGTGTCATCAGCAAACTTAATGATGGCATTGGAGCTATGTGTTGCCACACAGTCATGTGTGTACAAGGAATACAGTAGTGGGCTGAGAACACAGCCCAGCGGTGCTCCAGTGTTGAGGTTCAGTGATGAGGAAATGTTGCTGCCTATTCTAACCACCTGGCATCTGCTTGACAGGAAGTCCAGGATCCAGCTGCACAGTAAGCTGTTTAAGCCCAGAGCCCGGAGTTTCTCATCTAGCTTGGAGGGCACTATGGTATTGAATGCTGAGCTGTAGTCTACAAACAGCATTCTAACATAAGTGTTCTTTTTTTCCAGGTGGGAGAGAGCAGTGTGTATTGTAGATGCAATGGCATCATCAGTGGAGCGGTTGTTGCGGTAAGCAAACTGCAGCGGGTCAAGAGAGAGTGGCAATACAGAGCAGATGTAATCTTTGATTAGTCTCTCAAAACATTTGCTGATGATGGGGGTCATAGCAACAGGACGCCAGTCATTTAAGCAAGTTATTTTTGATTGTTTTGGAACAGGCACAATGGTGGATGTTTTAAAGCGTGTGGGGACTACAGACAAAGAGAGGGAAAGGTTGAAAATGTCCGTAAAAGCACCAGCCAGCTGGTTCGCGCACGCTCTGATGACGCGGCCCGGAATGCCATCTGGGCCCGCGGCTTTGCGGATATTCACCCGTCTGAAGGATCGTGTTACATCCGTTACAGAGACGGAGAGTGAACTAACCACTGTAGCTTCAGCCGCGAGAGCTCTCGCCACGAGGGCGGTGTTATTTCCCTCGAAACGAGCATAAAAAGTATTTAGCTCATCCGGTAGAGAGGCAGCGGTGTTCATGGCGGAGTTTTTATTCCCTTTAAAGTCTGTGATGATGTTAATTCCCTGCCACATGCTTCTAGAGTTGGTGGTGTTAAACTGTCCTTCAATCTTACTCCTGTACTGGTGTTTTGCAGTTCTGATAGTTTTTCGGAGGGCATAACTGGCTTGTTTATGCTCCTCTACGTTCCCGGAATTAAAAGCGGAGGTCCGTACATTAAGTGCCGCGCGAACATCGCTATTGATCCAAGGTTTCTGATTCGGATAGATTCGTACAGTTCTGGTTGGAACGACATCCTATATGCACGTTCTGATGAAACACATTACGCTATCAGCGTAAAGCTCGATGTTGTCATCAGAGGCGGACTGGAACATCTCCCAGTCCGTGTGATCAAAACAGTCTTGTAGCGTAGAATCTGACTGGTCCGACCAGCACTGGATTGTTCTGAGGGTGGGTGCTTCCTGTTTCAATTTCTACCTGTAAGCGGGCAGAAGCAAAATGGAAGAGTGATCCGATTTGCCAAATGGTGGGCGGGGGAGGGATTTGTAGCCATCCCGGAACGGAGAGTAGCAATGGTCCAAAACCCTGTCCCCTCGTGTGTTGAAACTAATGTGCTGGTGATATTTTGGTGCGACTGATTTTAAACTGGCTTTATTAAAGTCCCGGGTCACAATGAATGCGGCCCCAGGGTGCGTGGTTTCCTGCACACTTATACTCCCATACAGTTCCTTGAGTGCCCGGTCTGTGTCGGCTTGTGGGGGGATGTACACAGCAGTGATAATGACCGCTGTGAATTCCCTCGGTAGCCAGAATGGTCGACACAGAAGCATAAGAAATTCCAGGTCAGGAGAGCAGAAAGACTTGATAGAATGTACGTTCTTCTGATCACACCAGGATTTGTTGATCATAAAACATACACCACCACCTCTGCTTTTACCTGAGAGGTCTTTCGCTCTGTCCGCACGGTGCACGGAGAACCCCGCGGGTTCAATGGCTGAGTCTGGAATCTCTGCAGACATCCAAGTTTCTGTTAGGCAGATAATGCAGCAGTCCCTTGTATCTCATTGGAAAGAGATCCGCGTTTTCAGCTCACAGAGTTTGTTATCCAGAGACTGAACATTTGCCAGTAGAATAGTGGGTTGGGGGTCGATTTACACGGCATCTTACTCTGATGAGAACGGCGGCTCTGTTTCCCCTTTTCCTCCTGCGTTTCCGCGGCCGTGCTGCCCAGACAAAGGGCTCTGCTTGCGTGTTTGTAAACAGTGGAAAAATTGCAGGTAGTGAATATAATGTGAATGGTGGGTAACTGTAAGATGTCTCGGATTCGGAATGACACAAGACATGCTGTTAGACACACATACGTGCGCTTGAAGAAACACACTTTATTATATTTTTAAGAACAGATGACAGAAAAGCTGTCTATGCACATGTCTGTCGCGGTGTTTGTCCGGAGGGCTGTAGTCTCGTGGAACATGCGTATGTAAAGTGTTCTCACTTTTCTTTGTTTCAGTCTTCTGAAATTTTTTTGCAAGAATAGCATCGTCTATGAGAATGCTGCAAATGACCTCATACCATCTCAGCTCCGGAGGTGCTTAGAGTTCAGTTCGTTTTATTTCCACAGAGCAGTTCATTGTGAGTGCAACTCTGCAGGGTCACTTATATATAGCCTATACATCTGTGATTAAATCATAAATAATACAAAAACACGTTCACCTCAAATCATGTTTTATATTTCAGTGATTATTATCGTCATTATAATTAGTGCCCAACCGATATATCGGTCGGCCGATATTAGCATTTTACTGATATATCGGTATTGGCGTATATTTTACCGATATGAAATATTTTTTTCAGAACATATAATGCAGAAAACAATGCTTTAGAATTGGTGTCATAACGTAGTTTGTCCAGCAGAGCACGCTTCGACTCCATTGTATACAGAGGTGAGCTGACGGTGGCTCTGCAGACAGGGCGGAGTTGAGCTGTGTCTCTGTAAGTTAACAGATGGAAGTGATGAGGGCTGTGCACTATGGGAAATGAAGTCTGGGGGAAAACTTCAAAATAAGAGTCCTTGAAGAAAATGAGGGAGACAGACTGTGACGGGGCAGACTGGCCATAGGGAGCACCGGGCGTTTTCCCGGTGGGCCGTTGGGTAATTCAGGTCAGCCCGCTGCTATGCAAGTACCGGCCTGTCCTACATGCGATATAGGTGGCCACCCTGTGCTCCAATATGCCCGCGTGGACTTCATAACAAAGCGAAAATTAAATGAACTCTGCAAGGTGAGCCAATGTAATGGCTTTTATTTTTAAATTACTTACACATCGGAGAGCATATCTGTGTGTGCACATTAACTCTGTACCTCGTGTGGACCTCATTATTTGACATACAAATCACAATAATGGTGACAACCAAAAACAACATATTAATTATAAGATGAGCTCTGAATAATCACTAGTTATAACAAATACAATAACAGTAGCGTAAATAAAATCAGCAAACAGTTTAACCTAAAATATGTATGTTGGGAATAAAATGTTTTCTGACATGTTATTTGTCTGATATATAAAGTACTTATTTTTAGTGCTTTCTCTAAAAAATCCACTCATGACATTTATAGTGGTTTTATATGTTTTAAAGTTATGACAATTTTTGCACTGGTGGGGCTCGTTGTCATGACCCGCAGTTAATAGAAATGCCTTTATTTCAACACAAAAATTTGAAATTGAGCTGGAAAATCTAATCGAGCTGGTGTGTTATGGTGTGGTGTTTGCCAGGTTTGGTGGGCCGCTCTAGGCCAGAAAGTCCAGGGCCACTTTTTAGTCCCACTCCGCCCCTGCCCCATAGAACCAATCAGCGCCCAACCAGTGCTAATACCGGTGTTAGTCGGTTTGAACTTGAACAGGCACTGTTCATACTACTAGTGTGAAAATTATGATATCGTGGCAAGTCTACTGTGTGTATCTTTGTGTGTGTAAAATATGACCAGACAGAGAGCACAGCGGCACCTCTCGTTCATTCGAAAGCACAGTGCATGTAGACTGTATATTATTTAATAAAATGACATCCTTCTGCTGTTCAGTGATCACATTTGGCCATATCAAGATTTTAATTTGATTAATTGTCAAATTGTCATTGTTTTCATCTAAAAAAATGTCACATCCTGTAAAATTTTGCTAATAGCACTAAACTGGAGTATAGTATCTAAATTACCAACAAGATGATATTGTACCATTTTAAAATTGTTGGTATCGCGATATTTCATTAGTACCTGTATACCGTACAACCCTAGGATATAATATTCTTCTTTAGCACAATAAATGACCCTTTATGCAATATTTTGTATCTTCAATATACCACAATCAGTGATTTCTAAAGAATTAGTAAAATGTACAACAAATGCACTGTATAACATTAAATATGCATAAATGAGCAATAATTACATAAATAGGCATTCATAATTACTTCCTACTAAAAGTCAATTCAGTCTGTGTCATTGGCATGGCAGCACCCTGAATTACAAAGCAGATAAAGCGCAGCTTTAAAAAAAAAAAAAAAAAAAAAAAAATGAGAAAGAATGACAGAAAAAGAGAGAAAACTGCAGTCGTTTGAGTCAGAGAGATTAGAAATCTATTACTGGAGCAGATAACCACTTGCCCTTTTCAAGCCATTTCTCACATGGCTCTTCCAGTTTGCATCTCCTGCCCTCAAAACTCAATATCTAAAGGGGGCTGTTACACCATTGGGGGAGACTTGTCTGAAAACAGAAGATAAACTGTAAGATGAACTGGTGTTTGGACAGTGTAGCCAGGTCCACCATCATCCTGTTATTATCAGTAATAGGCTGAGTAGGTTTACTTAAGTCAAATAGATGGAGTGATTGATGCTGCATGGACGCAGTAGAATTATGGGTAAACTATAAATGAGCACTGACCACAGATTGAAAGACTGGATATTGCAGACAGTAGTCTTACATCAGAGTGAAACAATGAGAAAAGATCCTATATTAACACTCATGTTCTGTTGAGACTAAATTTACTGCCTTTATGTTTGGGGCCCCAGAGACCCAAATTATGTACTGTACAGTGGGGTCCAAAAATCTGAGACCACTAGTAAAATGCTTCTAATTTATATATATATATATATATATATATATATATATATATATATATATATATATATATATATATATATATAAAATACACATTTATTTAATTAGAAATGATAATATCAGCATAACAAATTAAGTAAAATGTTAAATAGAAAAACAAACATGATTTTCAGAATCTCGTATTGGGTATGTCACATTTTTGTTTAATGATTACATGCACTCGAACTGGAATTGGCTCCTCAAGTTAGTTCAAAACCTGATCCTCAATGTTATTCTCATGATTTAAGAATTCTCCAAAGAGCATCTTGTGTGGAAGCAAGGAAATCTCACCTTTGCAACAAAAGAGTTAACAGTCAATGTCACACACTTGCTTATTTGATTAATGTCCTAGAAACAGGGTAAAATCTTAAATATTTTGTTTTTAAATAATTATGTTTCTTTAATATACATTTTTCAAAATCCTAAAAGTTAATTTATTTCCAGCTTTAAAAAAGAATAAAATGTTTGAATTGAACAGTCTAGTTTTGACTGTAACCTTGGTTCCTTGAAAGCAGAGAATGAGATTTCGCCTCCCAGCAGTGACTATCTCTGAAGCCCTTTAAAATCATGCCAAATTATTGGTATATGGAGCTTGATGCTCCACCCCAGATGTGTGAGTCATGGCGAGCATATAAACTGGAGCATAGCGCCAGTTCATCAGGATCTTTTGACTGAAAGGAGGAGAGCACATCTCAGTCCCTTAACAGTGAGAATTCAGTAGTGCAGCAAGCGTATGCAGCTTCTCATTCCCTCCTTTCAGGGAACCAAGGTTACAGTCGAAACCAGACATTTCCCTTTCAAGTTGGTCAATTTGACACTGTGTCCGTAGCTGACACTATGGGAATCATATACGATCTTGCCATGCTACTGATTTATATGGACAAAGCAATGCCTACTAGCCAGTGGGGTCAGTAAAAGTTATTGATAATGTCTCCCTTTTATATTGACAAATAGGAAAAAAGAGAGAAAATTCAAACCATTCAAGGGAGATGATTTTAAATAGTGACACCAGACATACCCGGCAGTGAAGCACTGTTCATCCATGCTTAGAGACACCCAAACCTTTTAAATGGCCACCACAGCAGACACAAAGCTGACCCGTCAGCCTGAATTGACTTGTATGTTCAATGTACATGCTTAGTGCCCTCATAGGGCAGAGTATGTGCCATCTCTGTACCTCGTCCATTTCAAACAGAGGAGGAGAGAAAGTAGGTGAGGTTACCACTTTTCCTCTGAAAAGAGTGGCCAAAACCTTGGGCATCTAACCGTTCTTCAGCTTGAGAACGGCTTTAGACAAGCCTGTTCCAAACTCTAAACTAGAATCATGGACCAACAAGGCCTGTAGGTCCCCAATACATTAAACCGAAGCCAAAACGAGTAACAACGTGGTCTTCAGAGAGAGTACGCACAAGCTTACTGCATCGAGCGGCTCGAACAGGTGACGTCGAAAGTTCATTCAATATTTGCCTCTTCCCTTCAAGCACTGGTGATGGGATGGATGATCATAGTGCTTGTTGTCATATTGTACAGTGAATTGAACCGTTGTTTATACAAAATGGTCCCTCACTTGATTTCATCAAGCTCGCTTCACAGGTGTGCTTCAGTGTCACGGTCTCGTAGGTTTGACATGCAGTGCGATCTACAGAGCATGTTTACACCAAATTTTATTTTGGATGACTGTGGGCAGTGTTTCCCCTGAGTCCACTCAATTAACTGTCATTTCTTGACACTGCTTCCCACCCCAATTTAAACCAGCAAGGTTCTATGTTGTTTTATTGAAGGCCTGCCTCCGAGTTGGGAAATGACCAATCATAGTTTAGAATTTGGGGCGACACCTGGGGTGGCCAATCAAATTCTAGGGACACACCCCAGGTCCCGCTTACATTAAAAAGAGCCAATCACCTTTTTGATAGTTTACTCGAGAATGTGCATGCGCATTAGCTGGACCAGCCTGAAAAACAGCGTTAATAATTGTCATTATGACCAACCATTTTGGAGATTTAGTCTTTCCCCATTCAAGTACATAGGAGCTGTACTTTTATCCTACATGTATCCAATACAAAAAGAGAAAATAGCTGCCCGGAAGCATTACTAACATGGCCGCTGATTGATCTGACTTGCCTTAAAGGGACTTTGCCCCAGCTAAAAAACATGCAGTTAAAATGAAGTAAAATGACATCCAAACAGACAGGGGTGTTCTGCTACAGTGTGTACACCAAATATCAGCTATTTTATGATGGCTTCGATTGTTGCTCATCCAGTCAGATTTTAAAGTTGGAACTCTCCGTTTTATAATATTAGTCTTATTGTTTTGAATCTTTTGTTTTTAACGAAAGTGTTACACATGAAGCTGTTGCCAGACTTATCATTCATTTTTTATGAACAGGGACTAAAACAAAATGTTTTTCATTTCAGTTTGTTCTTTGCAAAAACTGTATTTTTTCATACTGGTTCAGAAGTTCTGCAGCCTCCTTTCCAAATGATTACCGGTTAGAACAAAATAAAAGAACGTTTAATAATTGTAGGGAAATTTTGGTTGTATAAATAAATGACAAATAATTATATTATTTGTCTGAATAAAATTCTCCACCATTAAAATTGTAATACAATATCTTGTTGTATCCGCTCACAATTTCTATCTTAAGGAATTAGCTATAATTAGGGAATTATGATTAATTCACTTATTGAAGTAATATTATTCTCATGGCTTAATGAAAATAACATCCCACATATTTTAGGTATAGATTGAGGACCAGATCTTTGAAAAAAATCAAGTGACAAGATTATTTATCAAAGTATAACATAGTCAAATTTTCTTTGAATACAAACAATACTTTATTGCTAATCTAAACATAAAAACAAATCTAACACATACAAACATGAAACAGGTTGGTGAGTAAAATGAACAGAGTGACTTGAGTGAAATGATCTATACAAAGACAAGGAACTTACGGAGTCTGTAGACAATGCCTTAAGAACCATTGATTCTTCTTTGAGGCTAAATCGATTTGCAATCGATTTATTATAAAAAAGAATTAAAAAAAAGAGAGAGAGAAGAGAAGGGCTTCCTCGGAGCTTTACTCCGAGCCTTCCTAGACTTCTACATTGCATGGAAATTGAGGGAATTGTTCATTCTTCTGCACCTAATGTACTACATAATGTTCATTTTAAAATGACAGTACTGCCTTAAGGGTGAGTGAAATAACAGTTGCCATGTTGTCAGATCTCGCAACAGAAACCTGGTCTGGAAAAACACAGAATAAGCTCTAAATAAGCCAACTGACTTGCCAAAATAAGCGAAACAAGCATTTTTTTCCCCCTGTGTGCTGGATTTATCAGCAGAGATATCATAACAAGCATACAGTTCATTAAAAGTTAAGTATAATTTGAATTACAGATCTCCTTCTCAATCAAAACCCAGCTATATCAAATCTGCTTTAATGTGTCATATCTAACAATAATTCAGTTAAGACTTGGAAATGTACATTCTACCTATATTTTTTCCATATATCTGGATCAGGGGTGGAAAGAGTACTGAAAAATAATACTCAAGTAAAAGTACTGTTACTTCTTAAAAAATGTAGTTTGAGTAGAGTAAAAGTACCTGTCCTAAAAACTACTCAAGCAAGAGTAAAAGAGTAGCTCATTTAAAAGTAATTATGAGTAGTGAGTAGGACTGCACAATTAATTGAAAAACGATTAGGATTACGGCTGCCACGATTATGTAATTGTGAAAACCAATGATTACAGCATTCAATTTAAATCTGCTCCTGTTGCATCTATTTACAATGTTTTTTTGCAACGGTTGAGTATTCTAAACAATCACTAACATGTCCGTTGAGCAATGAAATGGCAATGGCCAATCAGAGCCGCTTAAAATAGTCATCCGTCCCATCAGTAATGACAACTGATCCTAATGTGCATGTTTTAAACCATCTGAATGCCCAGTTGCTGTATGTTCCACCTCTGTTCGCAGTGGCACATGAAAATTAATACTGAAGAAACATCACCTGACACTTGAAAAGAAGCTGTAGAACAAGAGCGAAAAGCACTTTGGAATTATTTTGGATTCATTGCATATTGCACCACTCTCTTTGAACGTATGTTAAATATACTGCAAATGAGCTCCAGAGCAGTGGGTTTCATCGTCCCTGGGTTGCCCATCTCAGGGGCGATTCGAAACCTTTCGCAGGTCCTTTGCGGCCGGCCATGAGACGGGTGGCGTCTGCTTCCTGCGGTGGGCTCCACACTGGGGCCGGGCCGCAGGGGCAGGCTGCGGCGGAGCCGGTGCAGTCACCGCAGGAGGACGCCCTTGGCGACGAGCAGACAGGGTGCGGGATCTTGAGCCGCGCCGGGGCAGGATGTGCCGGATAGCCTCCGTCTGCTGCTTCACCGCCGAGAACTGCTGGGCAAAGTCCTCGATGGTGTCACCGAACAGGCCAACCTGGGAAATGGGGGCACAAAGGAACCGTGCCTTGTCGGCCTCTCCCATCTCGACCAGGTTGAGTCAAAGGTGGCGCTCCTGGACCACCAAGGTGGACATCGCCCGCCCGAGAGACCACGCCGTGACCTTCATTACCCGGAGAGTGAGGTCGGTCGCCGAGCACAGCTCCTGCATCAATCCTGGGGTGGAACTACCCTCGTGCATTTCCTTTAGCGCCTTGGCTTGGTGGACTTGCAGGAGAGCCATGGCGTGCAGGGCGGAGGCGGCTTGTCCAGCAGCACCGTAGGCTTTGGCTGTCAGGGATGACGTAAACCTACAGGCCTTGGATGGGAGCTTTGGGCGCCGGAAGCCCGATTGGGGAAGATGAACGTGCTGGGGAATGGGAGGTCCGTGGGGGGATATCCGGCGGAGGTGGTCCCATTGGGGTCCCCAAATCACCCCCAGTGCTAGCCGCGCTGGCCTCATACCCGTGGGTAGAAGGACCGGGGTGGGGAGCCGCTGGCGTGGCTTGCTTTCTTACAAAGGCAAGCCGCGACCACATCGTTGCCATGGACATGTTCTCGCAATGAGTACATGACCCATCCACGAACGCTGTCTCCGTGTGGGCAGTGCCCAGACATGAAAGACAGCAATCGTGACCATCAGAAGACAAGAGATAATGACCGCAAACAGGAATAACACACAAACAGAAGGGCATCTTTAAAAAGATGTTCCGTGTGTGCCGCTCTTTCAGAGAAATATACTCTTTTTTTAGAATATACTCTTTTATTTCTGCCGAAGCACCCAGGGGCGTTCTCTGCAGTGCACCAGTGCAGAGGGGGGAGAAGCCGCTGAAATGCGCCGTCAGATCCAGCAGAGGTGAATGAACAGTCATGAGAATTCAGCTCAGTGAGCATCGACCGTTTAGCTCCGAATAGAAAATCTGAATGAGTGTTTACATACCAGCTCCTTTTATACCCGTATGTTTGGGGGAGTGGTATGCAAATACCACTCGCCAATTTTCATTGGCCTTTTTTCAAAGACCAGAGGTGTTTCGGGCTCCCAAGAGTGACCCCTAGTGTCACTACATCGACACAACGTCTCGTTCCCTCCATCAGGGAACGGAGGTTACGCAAGTAACCAGGACATTTTTTATGGTGGTTTTGGAGCATTGGTTTCTTCCTTGCTGAGCAGCCTTTCAGGTTATGTCGATAGGACTCGTTTTACTGTGGATTTAGATACTTGTCTACCTGTTTCCTCCAGCATCTTCACAAGGTCATTTGCTGTTGTTCTGGGATTGATTAGCACTTTTTGCACCAAAATACGTTCATCTCTAGGAGACAGAATGTGTCTCCTTCCTGAGCGGTATGATGGCTGCATGGTCTCATTGTGTTTATACTTGCGTACTATTAGTTGTACAGATGAATGTGGTACCTTCAGTGTTTGTAAATTGCTCCCAAGGATGAACCAGACTTGTGGAGGTCCACAATTTTTGTTTCTGAGGTCTTGGCTGATTTCTTTTGATTTTCCCATGATGTCAAGCAAAGAGGCACTGAGTTTGAAGGTAGGCCTTAAAATACATCCACAGGTACACCTCTAATTGTCTCCAATTAGCCTATCAGAAGCTAATTGGCTAATTGCCTAAAGGCTTGACATCATTTTCTGGAATTTTCCAAGCTTCTTAAAGGCACAGTTAACTTAGCGAATGTAAACTTCTGACCCACTGGAATTGTGATATAGTCCATTAAAAGTTAAACAATCTGTCTGTAAACAATTGTTGGAAAAATTACTTGTGATATGCACAAAGTAGATGTCCTAAACGACTTGCCAAAACTATAGTTTGCTAATATGAAATCTGTGGACTGGTTAAAAAATGAGTTTTAATGACTTCAACCTAAGTGTGTGTAAACTTTTGACTTCAACTGTATATATGTACGTATATATACACACACACAAATACCATGATATAAAACTGCTCAGACTGTGATACACAATTATGGTCACCCATATCATTAAGTATCAACATGATATTTAAATCATAGGTATGTTTTTTGATATACTGTATTAAAAGGGCCTTGGGGTCTCTCAGACCCCAAACAGAACATGAGAGGTAAGGTGACACACAGATCTCAAGTTTATACACCAGCTCAAAAGCTAACCACACTACATTACTTTTTATAAGAGCATGCATCTACTGTATGTGCCAGTATGCCGTCTGTTCTTTATTGATTGCCTGAGGCAGCCATGCACCTGACCCGATTAATAAACTGCTGTTGCCAGCGTGACATCCCTGCCTGCCCACACACAGAGGAATGGCGCATCCATGATGCATGATACAAACTGGCTCCAAGTAGGAAGCAGGAAGGGGCTGGGGCATTACCTGCTCTCAGCTGGCATCCATTAGACTCAGCTGCAGAGAAAGAGAGAGCAAGAGAGATAAGACGATAGATAAGAGAGAGAGAGGGTTATAATTGAAGAAGAGAAGGTTAAGAGAAGTAGACGGATGAAAGAGGAGAATGAGAAAGGAAATGTAATGTTCTCTCTCAAGATATTAACGACGATTATGGTGTTTACCATTTTTTGGGCAAATACTATTGACTTGTGGGATTGTGGTGGACCCTACTACTTTATAGGTCTAGACATCTAATGCACATTATATGAGTCACGTAATGAATAAACTTCCTCCAAAGACCCACCAGAGTGGCCAGTTTTGAGCTCAGACTGTTATACAAGGAAACTACTATATGTAACTATTTCTGTAACTTACAATGTTTGATAGAATAACTTCTACAGACATAATTATACAGTATGGGCAAAAACGCTGTAGTATTTTGATGAATTACAGAAGGAATCATTAACTTTTTGTAGCATGTGATAAAGTTAGCGCAGCTGGGACCATACAGCTTAGAAATGTGTGTTTGTATGCTGCCAGTCAAAATTTTGGAAACACCCACTCATTCTTTATTATTTAGGCCTACTAGTTTCCACATTTTAAAATAAAAGTATTAAACTTGTGAAATATTTTCCAAACTTCCATTTGTGTTATGTAGTGGCCAAAAAAGAAAAAAAAAAAAACCTCAAACATATAGGCCTAAACATAAACATATTTTAACTTATTCAAAGTAGTCACCCTTTGCCTAGACTAGACAGTACAGTTCTGCACACATTGATAACCACAGGTGCCTTGGTACTTGAACATTCTGATCAAATTATTATTCTGTAGAAAATGTAAAATATATTTTTTTTCTTTTAAAACTTGCTTCACTTTTTTTATACAGTTTTTACAGAGTAATTTATGAACAAAAGAACTAAGTTGACTATTAGAGATGCTATCATTTGCCACTTCAGCTCTGTAGAGCACTTAAACCTGGATTTGCTAATGGATGTTCAGACAATGAAGATGTTTAATTTCAATATTAAACCTTGACAAAAGCCAAGTGTCTCCAGTAGCGAAACAAGCTCCTGAAGAGACACAGCATTTGCCCTTGATAACTGTCCAGCTATAGACTCTCCAAACTGAAATGCAGCTTTAATCAACATCATTAGAATCGACAGTGGGCTAATTGATGGGAGCACTGCGTGTACATAACAGTCTGAAGGTATGGAGATTTTAACTGCATATTGGCAATTTGGAGTCTATAATGAAGAGGGATGGTCTAAGGTTTTCATCGATATTGGTGGAGAGAGTGAGCGTAGAAGTGAATGATAGCACCGCCTCACCAATTACTGCTGTGGTGTGCACAGGACTAACTGACAGCAGCTAGAATATGCGAAGGAATATGCCAATATCTAAAGCAAATAATCAACAGTCATGTCTACAAATTGGAACAGTATTCTCATGTATCTATAATGACCTTATAGTAGATACATTAACATGATCAGTAATCTTGATTAAAAGGGCTCTAATATCTGTATTATAGACAATTGTCCATTCATTAAAAAATAAAAATAAAATTAATAAACGTTTTAGATTTGAAAACTTTATAAAGAGAAACACATTTCCCCATATATAGTATCAAATTGGAATGGCAACAAAGGGCATGTTGTAGGGCATCTATGTAATGATGATATGTTTAGATTTTAATATCTTAACATTGAAATATAATAGATGATCGTATTTTATATTGTTTTTTTTTGTTTGTTTTTTTTTTTTTTTTATTTAAGTTGGGTAGTTCATTTTATAATGAAATACATTTATATGGTGGCACAATTATATTTTTGTCTACAAAACTAATTTCAAACGTGTAAGCATACGCCTTCAGATCAAAAGATTTTTAAGATCATGAGAAACATTTCAGTCAAGTGTTTCAAAACTTTTGACCGGTAGTGTATATATCAATATATTCTCGACTTGCATTGTTGGAAGATTTAAGCTAGATGAGGCTAACTCAGAAAGTAAAAAGACTTTAAAGCATGGTGATGCATGTTTTATTTTCCCTGTCTGTCACTCACTCGACGTTGTGTCAATGTAGTGACACTAGGGGTCGCCCTTGGGAGCCCCAAACACCTCTGATCTTTGAGAAAAGGCCAATGGGAATTGGAAAGTGGAATTTGCATGCCACTCCCCCGGACATACGGGTATAAAAGGAGCTGGCTCGCAACCACTCATTCAGATTTTCTCTTCGGAGCCAAGCGGTTGTATTCAGTGACCTGAATTACTCTGCCGATCCATTCACCTCGAAAGCTGTTGGATTTACGGCACATTACAGTGGATTCTCCCCCTTGTGCACCGGTGGAGTGCAGAGAAGGCCCCTGGGTGCTTCGACAGTCTAAAAGAGTATATATGCTTGCCATAAAAGAGTATATTTTCCCTACTAAAAGAGTGGCACTGACGGAGAGCATCTTTTTAAAGCTGAGATGTCCATCTGTGTTTATTTCCTGGTTGCGGTCGTTACCTCTCCGCTTCCGATGGCCACGATCGCTGTCTTACATGCTTGGGCGCTGCCCACGCAGAGACAGCATTCGTGGATGGGTCATGTTCTCACTACTTTCGTCGTTAAAGAGAAAGCCACCCCAGCAGCTCCCCGCCTCAGTCCTTCTACCTATGGGTTTGAGGCCACGTCGGTTACCACTGGGGGCGATTTGGGGACCCTCCCATTCCCCAGTACGCTTGCGCTCCCCAACCGGTCGCGATGGCTGACCGGGACCACCCGACTCGGCTATGCAATTCAGTTCGTGAGAACGCCGCTGCCCTCCCCGCTGATATCGCGTCCCAACTAAGGAAGGACGCGGTAGAGCCTGTCCCTCTAGCCGAGATGAAGAAGGGGTTCTACAGCCCCTACTTCATCGTACCAAGGAAAGGTGGTGGGTTGCGGCCAATCCTGGACCTGTGAGTTCTGAACCGGGCCTTGCACAGACTCCCATTCAAGATGCTGACGCGAAAACACATTTTAGCGAGTGTCCGGCATCAGGATTGGTTTGCGGTGGTAGACACTGAAGGACGCGTACTTCAATGTCTCGGTTTCTCCTCGGCACAGGCCCTTTCTTAGGTTCACCTTCGAGGGCCGGGCACATCAGTACAAGGTCCTTCCCTTCGGTCAGTCCCTGTCACCTTACATCTTCATGAAGTCACAGAGGCAGTCCTTGCCCCGCTAAGGGAAGTGGGCGTCCACATCCTCAACTGTCTCGATGACTGGCTGGCTATAGCTCACTCTCGAGACTTGTTGTGTGCACACAGGAACCTGGTGCTCAGGCACCTCAGCTGGTTGGGGCTTCGGGTCAACTGGGGAAAGAGCAGCTCTCCCCGGTACAGAGCATCTCTTTTCTCAGGTTGGAGTTAGACTCAGTCTCTATGATGGCGTGCCTCACAAGTGAGTGCACGCAGTCAGTGCTGAACTGCCTGAAGTTGTTCAGGCAGAGCACGGCGGTCCCACTGAAGCATTTTCAGAGGCTCCTGGGGCATATGGCTTCCTCAACGGCGGTCACACCGCTCGGGTCGATGCATATGAGACTGCTTCAGCACTGGTGTCAGACTCGAGTCATGAGGTGGGCATGGCGCCACGGCACACATTGCGTGGTCATCACGCAGATCTGCCGCTACCTGTTCAGCCCTTGGACGGGCCTTGCATTCCTGCGGGCAGGAGTCCCCTCAGTGCAAGTACCCCAATCGTGGTTATGACAGACATCTTGTGCAACAGGCATGCAGCTGCAGGCTCCGGGACAGGGCCGCGACTGCGTTGGCAGGTCAACTGCCTCAAGTTGCTCGCAATGTTGCTTGCCCTGCGGAGGCTTTGGCCGTTGATCCAGGGCAAGCACATGTTGGTCCGGATGGACAACACGGCGAAGGTAGCGTTCAGTAGCCGCCAAGGCATCTTGCGCTCGCGTCACATGTTGCAACTCACCCGCCGCCTCCTCCTCTGGAGTCAGCAGCGACTAAAGTCGTTGCGAGCCACTCACATCCTGCGTGTAGGAGCGTTGGGGGAGGTTATGTGATGGCCTGGTGCGCTGGCTACAAGGCACACAGTGGTCTGCCCGTCTCGCATTGCCAGTCCATGTAACACAGTTCAGCTAGTTGTGGCATTTCATATAGGGACCCCTAGTGTCACTACATTAACACAACATCGAGTGAGTGACAGATAGGGAACGTCCTGGTTACTTGTGTAACCTCCGTTCCCTGATGGAGGGAACGAGACTTTGTGTCCCTCCTGCCACAACACTGAACTACCCGCTGAAATGACCGGGACCTTGTCTCGGCTCCTCAGCACAAAACCTGAATGAGTGGTTGCGAGCCAGCTCCTTTTATACCCATATGTCCGGGGGAGTGGCATTCAAATTCCACTCGCCAATTCCCATTGGCCTTTTCTCAAAGATCAGAGGTGTTTGGGGCTCCCAAGGGTGACCCCTAGTGTCACTACATCGACACAACTTCTCGTTCCCTCTATCAGGGAACGGAGGTTACGAAAGTAACCAGGACAATTTCTGACCACAGCTAAAGTATGTATATAATTTTTGTTTTCTTTTTCTTTATAAAAAAAATAAAAAATAAAAAAACTGGAAAATGAAGAAATAACCTTCCAAAAAACAATGGCAGAATGAGTTAGAGTTATATAGTTGACCAGAAAAAAAAATATATATATATAATATAAGGAGATAATATGAGAAAATTGGTAACATATAGAAATCAATATCCATTAAATAAAATATGTCTGAATAATGTTTAAGTTGAATGGATATTAACTTTTAATACTATGTTCTCTGTAGTATGTATAAGGTAATCTGATTGTTATGTTTATTTCCTATCTGTCCTGTATCCCTTTGTTTCTGCAATTGCAGAGGAGTAGGGATTTTGTCTGTATGTATTAAACTGAACGATATCAACAACACAACTTCTATAAATACCATTATTGTTATCACAAGTAAATAAAAAAACAGTGATTTTTCAGGTCTCTGATGACTGTGGGCTACAGTACATACACCATGAGTAAAAAGACTGGACACATCTACTCATTCTTTATCATTACTATTTCTCACATTTTAGAATAGCATAGTCTTGTTGTAATACTTTTTTTTATTAATTCCCAACATGATTACCCATGCACTGATTTTTATATTTCCCAAAAATATAAACTATATTATATAAAACATATATATTCTTGCTGTACTGTATATATATATATATATATATATATATATATATGTTTTATGGTATCAATGCTAAACTAAATATACTACATTACATAGAGATGTCAATTTAATTATTTTGATAATACCAGCAAATTTATCATCAATACCTATAGTCCTTATTAGTTTCAAATAGCCTCATTGTGTGATTGGAAGCATGTCGTGTCAGTAGTATGGGAGACCCAGGTTTGGATCCCATGTAGGAACCAGGAATTAATTGTGTTTGCATAATCAGTGACCAGTGTGATTCTGAGGTTGCACCTTTTTTTTTTTTTTTTACTAAATTTATATTTGTACTCCACTGATGGTTAGGTTTAAGTTTGGGTTATGGGGTAGAGTTTATAAAATATGCATTCCTCTTTACTGTATTACAGCCTGTACAGCTGAAAACAACTCTGGCACCCCTCTGTAGACATTACATCCAGAACATGAACTCACTAGAGGTGGGACCAAGTCATTGTTTTGCAAGTCACAAGTACGTCTCATGTCTTTGCATAGAAATCTTGAGTCAAGTCCTAAGTCAAGACAGGCAAGTCCAAGTCAAGTCACAAGTTCTCAACTTTAAGCGTCAAGTCTTAAACAAGCCATTATTGCTCTTTGTCAAAATTAGTGTCTGAGTATTAATTACTATAGTAATTACACCCTCCACAGTATTAGCACATTTTAGCACAATGTGTGGACTTTTCAGACGGTCCCTTACCACACCCTCCACAGCATTAGCACATTTTAGCACAATGTGTGGACTTTTCAGAGGACCCCCTTAGTAGACAAAATTTCCTACTTAATGTTAAATTAACGATCTGGAACGATTTTGGTGTTACACCATCTGACCAGATCAAATCAAATCAAATCACTTTTATTGTCACACAACTATATACACAAGTGCAATAGTGTGTGAAATTCTTGGGTGCAGTTCCGAGCAACATAGCAGTCGTGACAGTGATGAGACAATTTACAATAAACATCAGATTTACGACACAATTTAAAATCTAATATACACATAATTACACAAAACACAATATACAAATAATAACATACACTGTACAGTATACAATACACACAATATAGAATACACATTATACAATAAAAAAGTATATATAGTATATATAGAATGTACAGTAGGTTGTATTGTACTGTATTGACATTCAGGCTGTCGGTTGATAGTAAGTTGTTAAGAGAGAGTCTAATCTAATAATAATATAATTTATGACAGTCTGGTGTGAGATATAAGAGTAGGAGTAATAAAGTGCAGTGCTGATGTATTTTGATCGTGGGAGATCAAGAGTTCAAAAGTCTGATTGCTTGGGGGAAGAAGCTATCATGAAGTCGGCTGGTGTGGGTCCTGATGCTGCGATACCGCCTGCCTGATGGTAGCAGTGAGAGCAGCCCATGGCTCGGGTGGCTGGAGTCTCTGATGATCCTCCGAGCTTTTTTTCACACACTGCCTGGTATATATGTCCTGGAGGGAGGGAAGCTCACCTCCGATGATGTGTCTGGCAGTTCGCACCACCATTTGCAGTGCTTTGTGGTTGTGGGTGGTGCTATTGCCATACCAGGCGGAGATGCAGCCAGTCAGGATGCTCTCTACAGTGCAGGTGTAGAACCGTGTGAGGATGTGGCAGTTCATTCCAGACTTCCTCAGCCGTCTCAGGAAGAAGAGGCGCTGATGAGCCTTCTTCACAATGGCTTCAGTGTGGATGGACCATGTTAGTTCCTCAGTGATGTGGACACCCAGGAACTTGAAGCTTCTGACTCTCTCCACTGGTGCTCCATTGATGGTGATGGGACTGTGTTCTCTGTCTTTTCTTCTGAAGTCCACCACAAGCTCCTTTGTCTTACTGACGTTAAGGGAGAGGATGTGCTCATGACACCAGTGTGTCAGAGTGTGCACCTCCTCTCTGTAGGCTGTTTCATCATTTTCAGTGATCAGACATACCACCATTGTGTCATCAGCAAACGTAATGATGGCATTGGAGCTATGTGTTGCCACACAGTCATGTGTGTACAGAGAATACAAGAGTGGGCTGAGAACACAGCACTGCGGGGCTCCAGTGTTGAGGGTCAGTGATGAGGAGATGTTGCTGCCTATTCTAACCACCTCCAGGATCCAGCTGCACAGCGAGCTGTTTAAGCCCAGAGCAAAAAACATAAGAATTGTAAACAAAACAAACAAAACACTACCATGTTGTGTCGGAGCTCGCAACGCAGCAGCCATACTCGGCGCCATCTTGAGTCCGATGGTATACGGGACAAATCGTGTCCCACATTGATTCGATAACACAATGTGTGGACTTTTCACCTGTACCTTACCACATCCTCCACAGAATTAGCACATTTTAGCACAATGTGTGGACTTTTCAGATGACCCCCTTAGTAGGCAAAATTTCCTACTTAATGTTAAATTAACGATCTGGAACGATTTTGGTGTTATGCCATCTGACCAAATGGTATACGGGACAAATCATGTCCCACACTGATTC
This sequence comes from Myxocyprinus asiaticus, assembly GCF_019703515.2. Lineage (NCBI taxonomy): Eukaryota > Metazoa > Chordata > Actinopteri > Cypriniformes > Catostomidae > Myxocyprinus > Myxocyprinus asiaticus. Next base: position 13,265,367 of record NC_059350.1, read on the forward strand.
GATATGGTATGCATCATTTCATCTTTAAATATGGGACGAACTGAAATTGCAGTGCACTGAGCTCTGTGGAACTAAGGAGATAGCTAGCTAACCCAACTAACATGATAAATTTAATGCTACCATAACTGACGTGCAATAGTTAACAATCTCAACTTACCTCTTTCTGTGGGTTTCCAGATGCCTCACAAATTTGGACGTTGTTGATGAAGCGTCTGTAATTTTTGGACCACTGGTTTTACATGTTGCAATCCTTTTGTTGTCCTCGATATTGTATTCCTTATATTCAAATGTAATGAATTACCTTTGATATAATTTTGGCTGTGTCATCCTTGAATGTGCAATCTTCAAACTTGGTCCTACTCTTGTGGAAGCTGATTAGTTGGTTGTCTGACTGGTTGAATGTGGAGCATGGAAATGCAGATTTGAAAATCAAATTAATTGTTTAATGAGGTAATTAATCATTGATTTACTGCACATTTTTAAATGTACAACTCTGATCTTTGGTTTTAGAAGGAATAACGACTTTCCAAGTCAGAGGGCTCGTGTCCAAGTCAAGTCGCAAGTCATTGTTGTCAAAGTCTATGTCGAGTCGCAAGTCTTCTTTTATTATGCAAAGTCACAAGTCATCAAATTTGTGACTAGAGTCCAAGTCAAATCCAAGTCATGCGACTTGAGTCCACAACCCTGGAGCTCACATGTGCCGATACACCTAACAACACTTACCGCTTTGGCCAATTTTGAATTACGGTAAGCAAAGATCGATTTTAGCAATAGAAAAGTCAACAAACTATTTCTGATTTTACTTTTTCTTTCAAGTAAACTAATTTCAAGGATCTAAGCAGAAGCCTTTAGATTTTTAAGATCATGAGAAATATTAATTCAGTAAAACTTGTTCAGATGTTTCAGTAGTAGTGTTTGAAGCATGAGTTTGGAGCTAAATAATGTGGCACTCTCATAGCTTGGCTCAATAACATGCAAAACCAACAACAACACCAACACCAACAGCTGAGCCCAAAATCACTTTATAAGTGACCAGTGTGCCAGGGAACCATCTGCTCAGGCAATTCATTTGATGTTATCTTCGTTAGAGCTGAGAAATGACATACATATGTGAAAAAACATGCCCCAGGAACAATCTATAAAAAGTTTTACTCCCACTTCTGAAACAAAGTCTTCATTTGATTGCCTATGCATACAAAATGGCCTGACATCAGTTTTTAACTTTCTCATATTCCTGCAAGTAAAAACTCTCCCAGGAGGAAGCTGATTCCAGATCAACTGTGTTTGGATCACTTTCTACACATACAGCCTACATCCACTACAACTGATTCATGCAACAGATCTGGCTGTAGCATGCCTGAGAAGCCCAGACTTGTGTCGCTGTATTTGCCAGAGAATCTCTGCAGTGCTGATTGCTACTGACTATGCCACAGCACTCATTCCCGGCAATGCCTTAATCTCCCTGGCATAGTGCTACTAATCACGGCCTCAGTGAAGCAGTTGTAAGGGTGTTAGCCAATATGTGCTCATGTGTTCAGTCTGTTATGAATGTATGTTAGAACATACATTACACACACACACACTCCCTCTCTTGTATACTCACCAACACTAAATGCATTAACTGAAATAAATGTGGCAGACTAACTGCCATTTCGATAATTGACTGTGAGCAACAGCAGCCTTCTAGTGAGAAATATTTGACAGTATTTATGACAGAGTAACAAGCCGTCTGTTCGATTTGAAGTGCCAGTTTGTTATTGTTCAGTGGTTCAGCTGCACATATATTATATAACCACAAGTTATGTTAAGAGAAGAAAATATAGTTATATAAATATGTAAATATGCCTAGTTGGTCTCACAGAAACAACACTAAGGTCCTAATAAAGTGCTCGCAGTGGTCTTTTACTGTTGTAGCCCATCTGCCTCAAGGTTCGACATGTTGTGAATTCTAAGACGCTATTCTTCTCACTACAATTGTACAGAGTGGTTATCTGAGTTATCGTAGCCTTTTTGTCAGCTCGAACCAGTCTGGCCATTCTCCGTTGACCTCTCTTATCAACAAGGCATTTACGTCTGAAGAACTGCCACTCACTAGATTTTTAGTTTTGTTTTGTTTTTGGCACCATTCTGAGTAAACTCTAGAGACTGTTGTGAGTGAAAATTCCAGGAGATCAGCAGTTACAAAAATACTCAAACCAGCCCGTCTGGCACCAACAATCATTCCATGGTTGAAATCACTGAGATTAATTTTTTTTCCACATTCTGTTGGTTGATGTGAACATTAGCTCCTGAGCTCCTGACCCATATCTGCATGATTTTATGTATTGCACTGCTGCCACACTATTAGCAAATTAGATATTCACATGAATAAGTACTGTTGGTGTGCAGGTGTTCCTAATAAATTTGAATATTTTTTTTACATGGCTCATGTGATTAAATTGTGCTGTAGCTCAACTGATAGAGCGTTGCACTTGCGATGCAAAGGAAGAGCATGCATGAGTCGAAAGTGTCATAGAAGCACCACAAAATTATGTGATTGCTTCAGCAACTGCAATTGTCATCTTACATTATATTTTTCTTGCCCTATCGTTAGGTTTAGATTTAATGTTTAGGGTAGGGAGATAGGTTTTGATTTAAACTCGATAGAGAATTAACCTTAAAAAAACAATATTTAACCCACTTTTAGTGGCACACAGTGGACATTGCAACTTGAAACTGCTGTGCACTTCACTTAAGTTTTTTTCATTACATCAAACACAAATATGTGGTTCGCCAGCATTGCCTCAGTTCACCTGTAAAATTTAGCTCGTATATCGACCAACATCATACTAGTTAAGAAGCGTGGTGGAGACACCAGCATCCCATGCTGGACACCATCAACGAAAATGCAACATATGCAACGCAACTTCATTTAAATTTATCTCTTACAATGTATTAGTCATTCTGTTAGAGTATGGGACAAGTTACTTTCACTTTTAAGCACAAAAATAGCATGATTCAGTTTGTGTAATGTTATCTATATAACACATAACATATTTATTTGCAGCAAATTGTCCACTTGTTATTTTCACATGCAAATGAGCTTTTGATTTGCTGCAAATGTTTGCCAGAAGTTTGCAGCTTTTCACCGGTAGTGGTGAACCTCCGGCAAACCTTTGGCAACAATGGACAATTTGCCGCAAGTTTGCCACAAAACTCATTTGCATATGAAAATTATCAGTGGTGAATTTGTGGCAAGTTTGCAGCAAATTTGCCTTGAGCTCTCGATTTCCATAAGGGCACACACACAAACACACACACACACACACACACACACACACACACACACACACCTTGTTACACCAATAACTTGTTCTAAACAGGTTATTTGGTCAAAATGCCTTTGGATTCTCCACAGAAAATATTAAATGAATATGATATTTGTTTATATTCATGCAATGTCAGGTTTTGGGTCCCAAGATATGTGTGGGGACCTTTTCAGTTGAAGTCTATGGGATTTTTCATATATTTTTTTTTTTTTTTTTATCCACCAGGCAGACATTTATATTCTGACATACCTATGTTTTTGAATATAAACCATGATTCTGTATTTTATTTCAAACAGTTACAATAAAGTTGATATTATTTTTTTTTACTCAAAATGAAAGGTTTACTGTTGTCTAGTACCACCATTGGTGTCTGAAATGAGCTAATTTAGCCACACGACAAATGCGAGTACTTTTTGTGAAATGGCAGGTAATTCTGGTCATCTGCCCGCCACTGTGGTTTTATACCTGATTATATTTTGAAGAACAGACAAAATAAAACCCATCAGTGTGTGTGGGGGGGATTCGCTGTTTTCAGAGCCACTGTGGCTGGTGGGCAAAAAAGTTAATTTCGTACCCTGACCATCATTGATATATAGGTGGTACACTTTCCAGATGAAATGCTATTTAAAAAAAAAAAAAAAAAGCTTGGGTTTAGTGTGAAAAACAAGCCTGTGGCAATGTTAATGTTTTTAATAAAAAAGGGAGGTGTGCTGCACATCTTCTGCTGGGTCTTTTTTTATTTCTTTGGAATTTTCTCAAAAACAGAAGGGAGTTTAAAAAAGCATAATTACACAGAGCAGTGGCACTTTAGCTGAATGTATCGCCTCTATCAGGTCTGCCACTGACTAGAGAGAAGCAAGAGAGGCATATGAACTACGTAATTAACTTCAAAGTTTTTTGTTGCATGTTGTACAGGAAATGGAACATACAAGTCAAACAACTGCCATGTAAGCATTTTTTTTTTTTTTTTTTTTTAATAGAGCATTTAAAATGTTCCTGTTACATGACTAATATCACTGAAATAGTGTCCATCACACATCTCTGTGACAGTCCTAGGATCTGTAAAAATCAAAAAGTGCCACGGGAGCAGCCCACACTTTACCAAAAAGGCCTGTCAATCATTATGCATGTTCTGGTTAGCGGACATGTCTTTGGAGGGTAATTTTTGGATGGCATGTGGTTGAAGAGGTGGAGATTGTCCAAGTTATGCAAAACGGCTAAATTAAATTAAAGGTGATTTCACTGTAACAGTCTATGCTAATACAATAGACTTGGCTCCATGCCAGATTCCAAAAGGAATCCAGTGCTCAAAAAGACACGGTGTATTTTACCTGTAAAAAGAGAACATTTTTACCGTCACTTTCAAAGTTGCTGCAGTCTGCACAGCCCTCCCAGAAACCTGCTTGTCAAGCGGACAATTTGATCACCGTCAGAATCACTCTCACTCTTTTTCTCTAAACTCTGTTTTACTTACAGCTCAGCAAGTTGACATACCCTCAGAAGAGGTCAGGAGCACATGCGTGAGAGCTTAGTCTTATCTCCACTGAATCTGTCCATCACACCAACCTGACTGAGCCCCAGTGTGCGAGAGCTTTAAATTACCTCAGCATACTTTACCTTACCTCAGGGTGAAGCCACAGAGAATATACCTGGGCATATGTGCACAGCTGTGTTTTCTCTTTGCCATCGTTTATTTGTTATAATGTCTTAAAATATCGTGTTATGTTCATTGGATGTAAAATAATCTTTACTGTCTTGATTAAGAGCCATTCTTGATGTCCAATATACGTCTGTTTGCATTTTTGTTTGCAATTTAACTGGAAAGGAATGCATGCTGCAAAACGAACAAATGGAGAACACGTCTGGATGCAGGTAAGAACAACATGTCATTCAATGGCACTTATAACAGCCGCAACGAGCACATGTGATTACGAAAAAAATAACAACCTCCAGTGCTGGATCGCCACTTATTAGAACACACACAAACACAATGGAAACCCCTGCTCAAGTCGGAGCTCAAGCAGCGTTTGTTGGTGGTTCTGATGTAGGCTGGCGAGGGCTTGGAGGATCTCCGCCAACTGGGAGGACTCTACGGGATGACCTCCATCCATCTTCGACCCAAACTTCATTCAGCATCAGTGTAAAAGATGACGCGAGAAGCAGTTTTCCTTCTTCAGGTGAGGCTTTATTTCCCCTCTTCCTCGACACCACTTTACAGTTTACCTTTATGCACCGTCTAAACACTAACACACACTGCTTCCACAAATAAACTCTCACTATTAGGAAATCCTTGCTCTGGCTCGGCTCTGTCATATCCAGTCTCTCTCTCGACTGAGTGTTGTGTCGCTCTATTTATGCCGCTCTCCCCGTGCTCACTGAAATTAGAGACAGGTGTTAGACATAATTTAGCTCAGGTGTAAGTGCCCTTACCGCTTTCTCTCTCCGGAGAGATGCTTGACCACGCCCCCGCTGCCACACACATCTACCTGTTTATTTCAATAAAATTCTATAGGAATATGTTCCGTAAATGTGTTTCCATCGTAGTTTATGTGCATGTCTTCTTACCGAATAAAAACTATTTATTAACCTAAAGAGTTATACCTTTTTATGCACATTTAAAAAAAAAAAAATATGTGGTTACTGGGGAAGAAGGGTGCAAAGCCTCATACTTATGTAAATGTTACAATTCAGGTTAACGTGTTAATTCATAAACACTGTATATTGTGTCCAATAACACCCTACTACAGACTTGAACATATCATCACCTTAAAACATAACTTGCAACATGTTAGGTGAAAAAAGGCAGTACTGGATGTTCAAACAGATGAAATGCACATTCATTCATTCAGGCAAAAAGTGGTAGGGACATGTCCCAACAGTCCCACTCATAAATTACCCCTTTGGCTCTAACAAACTTCATGTTTGCTAGTGTTCAGCAATTGAACCTGCGGGGTTCTCCGTGCACCGAGCGGACAGAGCGAAAGACCTCTCAGGTAAAAGCAGAGGAGGTGATGTATGTTTTATGATCAACAAATCCTGGTGTGATCAGAGGAAAGTACATTCTATCAAGTCTTTCTGCTCTCCTGATCTGGAATTTCTTATGCTTCTGTGTCGACCATTCTGGCTACCGAGGGAATTCACAGTGGTCATTATCACAGCTGTGTACATCCCACCACAAGCCGACACAGACCGGGCACTCAAGGAACTGTATAGGATTATAAGCAAGCAGGAAACCGCGCACCTTGAGGCCGCGTTCATTGTGACCGGGGACTTTAATAAAGCCAGTTTAAAATCAGTCGCACCAAAATACCACCAGCACATTAGTTTCAACACACGAGGGGACCGGGTTTTGGACCATTGCTACTCTCCCTTTCGGGATGGCTACAAATCCCTCCCCAGGTGGTTAGAATAGGCAGCAACATCTCCTCCTCACTGACCCTCAACACTGGAGCCCCACAGGGCTGTGTTCTCAGCCCACTCTTGTATTCCCTGTACACACATGACTGTGTGGCAACACATAGCTCCAATGCCTTCATTAAGTTTGCTGATAACACGACGGTGGTAGGTCTGATCACTGACAATGATGAAACAGCCTACAGAGAGGAGGTGTACACTCTGACACACTGGTGTCAGGAGCACAACCTCTCCCTCAATGTCAGTAAGACAAAGGAGCTTGTGGTGGACTTCAGAAGAAAAGACAGAGAACACAGTCCCATCACCATCAATGGAGCACCAGTGGAGAGAGTCAGCAGCTTCAAGTTCCTGGGTGTCCACATCACTGAGGAACTCACATGGTCCATCCACACTGAAGCCGTTGTGAAGAAGGCTCATCAGCGCCTCTTCTTCCTGAGACGGCTGAGGAAGTTTGGAATGAACCGCCACATCCTCACATGGTTCTACACCTGCACTGTAGAGAGCATCCTGACTGGCTGCATCTTCAACTGGTACGGCAATAGCACCGCCCACAACCACAAAGCACTGCAAAGGGTGGTGCGAACTGCCAGACACATCATCGGAGGTGAGCTTCCCTCCCTCCAGGAAATATATACAAGGCGGTGTGTGAAAAAAGCTCGGAGGATCATCAGAAACTCCAGCCACCCGAGCCATGGGCTGTTCTCACTGCTACCGTCAGGTAGGTGGTATCGCAGCATCAGGACCCGCACCAGCCGACTCCATGATAGCTTCTTCCCCCAAGCAGTCAGACTTCTGAACTCTTGATCTCCCACGATCAAATACATCAGCACTGCACTTTATTACCCTTACTCTTATATCTCACACCGGACTGTCATAAATTATATTATTATTATATTATATTCTCTCTTAACAACTGACTATCAACCGACAGCCTGAATGTCAATACAGTACAATACTGTACATTCTATATATACTATATATACATTTTTATATATTTTTATTTTTTATTTTTATTGAATAATGTGTATCTATATAGTGCGTATTGTATACTGTGCAGTGTATGTTATTATTTGTATATTGTTGAGTGTAATTATGTGTATATCAGATGTTTAAATTGTGCGGTGTTAATTTGATGTTATTGTAAATTGGTACTGTCTCATCACTGTCACGACTGCTATGTTGATCGGAACTGCACCCAAGAATTTCACACACCATTGCACTTGTGTATATGGCTGTGTGACAATAAAGTGATTTGATTTGATTGATTTGATTTGAGATGTTTGGGTGGTATGTCTGGGAGCGAAAGCATGTCAGATAATTCTGGAATATAATAGTAGTCAATCATTTTGATGACAGGCTTTGCAACATTTGAGATGCTATGTGATGATAGTGATGATATTCTCTAATAGTTACATATTCATATGGATTTTGAGGCAAAATCACACGACTTTTTTAATGCGCATCTATATTTTTATAAAACTTCTATAGGAAAATGTTCTGTAAATGTGTTTCCATCGTAGTTTATGTGCATGTCTTCTTACAGAATAAAAACTATTTATTAACCTAAAGAGTTACACCTTTTTATGCACATTTTGAAAACTTTATCTGTGGGCTGGGGAAGAAGGGTGAAAAGCCTCATACTTTTGTAAATATTAAAATTCAGGTTAAAGTGTTCATAAATACAGCAGCAATTTTTCTCAGTGTGTGCTTGTCTTTCAAGAGTTTATCATAATATCGTAAGCAGTCCAGTCCAAAATTAAAACGTACGAAAAGCGTTGCCTTCGTGACAGTTACACTAAGTCAAGATTTATCCGGTGTCCATGCTGCGTTCATTAATGAGAACAAACGCTCCACAGAAGCAGATGTCCCAGGCAAGCATACTGTAAAACAAACTCCACAACCTTGGCTAAGACTCTGAAGTTGATGGTCTTGCTCGCCATCTCACGGAAAACATCTGTCTATCTCTCAGACACGGCCATCTTGTTCATGTTCCAATGTTTTTCGCGCAAGCCCACTCATCAAAGAGCGTGGTTTAGTCAATCAAACTGAGAGTGGGGATTCTGGAGTAGAAGTGTTTGAGGCTGCTCTGAATGTCTTTCCACTCCGGGATGTCTCTCAGAAGGACCCACTCAAGTTTTTTCTGTGTTCTCCAATGAGCGGCTCCAATTTTGGAGGTAATCCACCGATGCTGAATAAAAGTTTCTGACTGCACAAAAGAAATCATCTGATCGCATGTCACCAGCTCCAACCAGGTCATCCAACTGCTTTTTAATGTTAGAGTGTATGAATAATTCCTCCAGCCTGGCCTGCAAGACTTCTTAGGTCATGAATGTGCAAAGCAAGGCCGTGCACAACAGAATGATAAGCAAAAAGTCCTTCACTTGCTTGCACCTTGTCAGATTCGGAACTTTGCTTCACCAAAAAAAATAAAAATAATAAAAAATAAAAAAATAGCTAACACTTGGTGTGGCACACTTAATTTTAGCAGCATCCACATGCTTTTTTGTATGAACATGCTGCGCAATGTCGGTGCGGCCTTCATGGGTGATGGAAAAGCGAGCTCCACAAATCTCACACCTCACTTTACTAGGTTCTGTCTGTGATTTCTTTAAAAAAAAAAAAAAAAAAAAAACTCTTTTTGAAGATCCTCATTAAATGTACAGTATATGCACACTTCCTTGACATTTTTCCAGCCACAGTTTCATCTGTGTGCTCTTTTAAAATGACTCTTCAATCATTTCACTAACTGGACGTCTATTGATAGGGGATTGTGATTGGATAGTATAATCCAGTCATGCACTTCAAATAACACTGTGTGAATTTATTGGTTTTACAAGCCGTATCCTTGGCTACCTTTGATTAGAATACTCACGTGACTGAGAAAGCCACATAGGCGATAGTGAAATTTTAGGAGAGGAGAAGTACGGGACAAAACACGATTTTTTCAGAATAAGTCGGGACACGGGACTGTCGCGAAAAAAATGGGATGTCTGGCCACCCTAGCTTTGAGAGGACATATGAGTAAAGAGAAAATGATTATGGATAGGGGAGTGGCACAAAACTGATAATGGCCTGAGTCAAACATTAGAAATGTAATAAAAATAAAATAAAAAAAAAAAAAGAGAAAAGTGAAAGAGAAATATTTCTTTGCTCTACCTGAGCAAAATAGTAATGTATGCGGGGAACAGAAGACCCAGGGTTCAGGGTTTGATTGGCTTTTCGGAATCTCAAAAATCGAGATTTTTGTTTTTGTATATATATATATGTATATATATATATATATATATATATATATATATATATATATACACACAGTATATTATGTCAATATATAAAGGTACACAAGAAAAGCTAGCTTCATACCATGTGACCCATTTTTGGTTTACAACCATTGAAAAAAATATAACATTTAACAATTTACAGATGGAGGCGCATTGAAAGCCCCAAATCTCTGGGACTGAATGGCATTGGGTCTTAAATATGAACCAGAATCTAAAAGGATATTATGATATAATTAATACTTCTGGAGTAATAGGCACTCTAACGAAGAAAAAAAAAAAAAAAGAAGCTCTTTTTTTGTTTTTTCTCCAATATGTAAACTCACACTATTAACATATATTGCAACAAGGGGTGCCTGAAGTCAACTGATTTTAGTAATATACCTACCTATATTTATGTGAAAATAAAATAATGAACCTGCCACTTTTCTAAGGTTATTATTTTGACCTATAGTTTTGCTTCAAATCGTAGGCAGAAATTGACATTTTGACTCCCCTCTGGTTGAGCTGACATGGAATGACCCAAATTGGAATGTGTTCTTTAGTGAAAAATGAAAGAAACTTGAAATCTTAACATCTATCTGGCTAAACTTAATCATCCTAATGGATTTATTTTTAGAATAAGCTTCATGCACAAGCAATTCATTCACCTAAAATCAACCTGTCCATCAAGCACACACCCTGCAGGATAACCCATCTTCACATTAACCAAAAAAGTGAAGCTTCTGAGAGCAACAGCCCCATGAGACAGGAGACATGAAGTCAAAAATGTGGAAAGCACTTAAAACAGAGGAGTCACATTGCCCTTTGCTGAATTGAACTGTCAGAGCTTACCAGGGATCTCCAAATATTTCTCCCTCTTTGATTGATGACAATGATTGGGGCGGCAGTACCGCAGGCCCTCACCTCAGTTATAAAATTGTCCACCTCAGCAAAATATAACTGAACCAACTGCCTCGCTTCATCAAAGCATTACGTTATTGGTCTGATTAAGGTTATTAGAGAGGAGGCGGTAGCTGATTATATAAGGATTTTGTGCACACTGGCATTACTCCCGTGTAAATGTTTTTCATTTAAATACAGGAATGAGCTATCGGAAGCGGTCAGCGTGGAGATCAACCCCGAGTGGCTGCACAATTTAGGCGAGCATTTAAAACTTCTGGCCCAATTTGATATGCACAGTGATTTTGACAATGTGAAAATAATGTGTTCATTGAAAGGAGATAACTTGGAGTAAAAGGTGACTAATCAGAGGTGATATTATGGCTGTCACTGAAGACTTCTAATGGGACCCAAAAAGCCTATGCAGTGTGCAGGCCAGCTCACGCCTGCTGACTTTATTTCATTACCTATTCAAGCAGAGGGATGGTCACCGGTGCCAATTAGAAGTTTTTAGACATATCAGAATTGCCTAGAGCCTAAATGCATAAGATTTACATAAATTTGTTGCAGGAACTGCAGGGTATCGTTCACTAGGGTTTCATGATCAGCGATTGGTCATAATATCAGATATTCAAATACACTGAAAACTAAAATAAGTTTGCTTTACTCAAATGATTGAGTAAACTCATTCCCTCAATTGAATTGTGTAATTGCATCTCCAAAACTTGTGTAATTAAGTTCACTTAACTTGGTGATCATTTAAAATATATTAACTATTTAAGTTAAGGTAACTAGATGCAAGTAGACAACTCAGATTTGCTATTTAAATTTAGTTGTTTATAATGAATTATTTTAATTTAATGGACTCAAATTAAGGTCATAAAATAACAGAGCTTAAATAAAGAATATATGTTATATATTATAACTGATTCTAGGTCAATTATCAAATAAACTTATTTCTCCACAAAAATGCATAAACACCTGTACTTCAATGGCACATGCACAAGGAAAACTATTTAAATTCCCTCAAATTTCCCTTTTGACCAAGGAAACATAATTAAATAATTCAAGCACAAGGTATTATGGATATTGCCTATAGCCTCAATTTTGTGCTCAATGGTTTGAATTATTAACACTTAAAATTAGGGCTGTTGATTTAACGTGTTAATTCAATGCAATTAATTATATTAAAAAATAATGCGTTAAAAAAATTTATGCAATTAATCATGTCCCAGGACCGTAATAAGGAATATTCTAACCATCCTCAATTTAAGCAGTTTAAGCAATTTAAGCTTGAAGTACCACCGGTTTTCTTCTGGGGGCAGTAAGCGAAACTCCAGCTGTATAGGCAACATGCAGCTCATACAGTGAACAAACCACACTTACTGACAGCAGAGAGAACAAGATGAGGATAGATGTGTTCTTGAATTCAAAATACAGCTTGATGGAGCGCAAATCTGAACGCAAGGATCTCAAGACGTGTTTTTGTAAGTTTCAAGTAGCCACTCTACACTGCACACACTTGTTTTGTGTGTATTACATTTTTACATGCAGGGTTGCGGTAACTCACAAAGATGGAGACATGAGCTAACACACTGAGGTTCAGTATATAGTCACTGTCTTCCAACAGAACTGCTCCCATCAGTTTTGTGGTCTTGTCAATCCCAAACCTGGAGTCCTGGAGAACTTCATTGCTGAGTCAATCAAGAACTAGAGCAAGAACATCTTTTATCGGCACTGATAAGAATATCAATCAAATACTGGAAGGTTAATCAAGGCCAATTATTTAATTGATTTATTATTCACAATGGACAATCAAATAAGGAGTCATGGAGGTTTATTCTGACATTGTCCTTTAATTGAAAAACAAGTGATGGTGAAATCGATGGCTAATTAGTAATGAGGGAGATTGATGGTGTCAGTGTAGCTAGAATGACTGGTGCAGCAGGAATGGTGCCCCATTTTTGCAGTGCTCCCATGGGGATAGGAGAACAGTATAATGCTCTTTGTCTTTTTAATATTCGCCACGAAAGTGCTTCCATTCTACACCAGTGGTTTCTAAATATAACTGCATATTTGTAACTTTGACTGACAGTTAGTGAAACTCTTATGGCTACTTCCTAATTCAGTAAGAGGCATGCAAGATATATTTTTAAACAATGTGAGGGCTTAGTGTAAGTGTAAGTGGATTATTAACTCAAGTTTTAAATGCAAAACAGCTCAGTGGACTTATTAAAACTGCAGCTGAATTCACAGGTGCATTAAGTGTGTAAAGCAGCATGCTATCAGAAATTAAAAGAAGTTCAGCCAACTAAAAATAAATGAGTACATTTAAGTGAGCTGACTAATACATCCAAACCAACCATAAAGTGTCAGCAAATATGTGAAGCAAATAAGTGCAAAAAGTTTTTTTTTTTTTCTTTTTTTTTCGTATTTATTATTTTGGCTTTTATTCCAGAGGCCAGATGATCTGTCTCATCCACATGGATAATAGGTCTTTCTCATTATGCATACATTTTTCTCTTCAAGCTCTGAGAGGGTCAGGGTAAGCGCAATGATCAATTGATCTGTCTCTATGTTTGATGTTCAGATACTCTCATATATCTTCACACTCTATAGCACATATTCACAGGAGAAGCAATCTATCTACAGGAGTCTGCAGTTGCGTGTAAGTGTGTTATTTCATTGTTTTACTTTGTTGAAGAGTGGTATTCATTGCTGACTTGTGCTGTTTGTTTACTGTCTTGATCTTGCGTCGCTTAAACGTAGGTTGGTGTGTGTGTGTGCTATATTGTTTTGACTTGTCCCAGGTTATTCACTGCTAGATTTAGCGTTGGTTGTCCAGGGTGTCTGCTTTTTTCATTGAACGGCTCATTATCATCGCATATATATTTGACTTGAATTCTGACACGGAAGCGGCAGCGGTAGTGGTAGCCCTCGTGTAAAGACCTCCTCGTGTGAAGACCTACTTGTGTAAAGACCAACGAGTCTACCTGTGCGAGTCCACCGAGCAAGGACACCGACAAGGCTCAACATACCACTCAACATAGCACTTAAGTATCTTGTTATTGTGTCTCTTTTCTTATTTTCCTTCTATATACTAACATGTCTACTTCACAAATAACACATGCCTTCAAGCACATCCCTGTTATCTGTTACAAGCCATTTACACAATATCGATGCAAGACCAAGCGCAACCCACACAACCTACGGCCACTTTGCACCTCAGCACCTGCTCCGCTCTCTCTCTCAGTGGGACTCTGGAACTGCCAGTCAGCTGTGTACAAAGCTAACTTCATTCCAGCCTTTGCCACGCAGTCCACCCTCAGCATCCTGGCACTGACAGAAACATGGATACGTCTAGAGGATACAGCAACACCTGCTGCTCTCTCCAACAACTTCTCATTCTCTCACACCCCTCGACACACTGGTAGGGGTGGGGGAACAGGTTTGCTCATTCATAACAACTGGACATTTTCACCACACTCTTCACTTTGTAACAATACTAGTTTTGAATTCCATGCTATTACTACAATGCAACCCACACAAATACATGTTGTTGTCATCTATCGCCTTCCAGGTCAGCTGACAAACTTTCTGGAGGAGTTGGATGTCCTGCTGTCCTCCTTACCGGAGGATGGTAGGCCACTTGTGGTTCTTGGTGATTTCAACATACACCAAGACAAGCCCCAGGCCACTGAACTGAATACTCTCCTGACCTCATTTGACTTGCAAAAACTACACACCACAGCAACTCACAGATCGGGCAACCAGCTGGACCTCATCTTTACACGTAACTGTACCAACTAAAATATTCTTGTTACTCCTTTACATGTCTCTGTTCACTACTTTGTTCAATTCAACATGACCCTCCCATCTACATTAAAACAGACTCCACCTTTAGTTTCCTTTTGCCGTAACCACCATTCCCTTTCACCCTCTTGCCTTTCCACTGCTGTCTCTACCTCTCTTCCTACACAAAATGTATTTATCACGATTAATGTAAACACTGCCATAGACACACTAAGCTCTACTTTAACAACCTGTCTAGACAACATCTGTCCTATCTCCTCTAGGCCAGCACGTGCTACACCACCCAGCCCCTGGCTGTCTGACGTCCTTCGTGAACATCGGACTGACCTCAGGGCAGCTGAGAGGAGATGGCGGAAATCTAAAGATCCAGCAGATCTAGGTAAATATCAGTCCCTGCCTGCAACTTTTTCAGATAACTTTAAATCTGCAAAAACCTCCTATTACCAGAACAAGATCAACAGCACCACAGACACTCGCAGCTTGTTTAGAACATTCAACACACTTCTCTGCCCTCCCCCTCCACCACCAGACACATCACTGACAGCAGATGTCTTCGCCACATTTTTTACTAATACGGTTACAACCATCAGCAATACATTCTCAGCACCACACCCTGTCAAACACCTGTCTCCTGTATGCAACTCTTCTGTCTCCAGGTTCTCTCCTCTGACTGACACTGAGGTCTCTAAACTCCTTCTCTCCAACCACCCCACCACCTGTTCCCTTGATCCCATTCCTTCTCACCTTCTCCAGGCCATTTCTCTACTTACAGGCACTTTTCCCACTACATTTAAGCAGGCTCGAGTAACCCCACTGCTGAAGAAACCCACACTTAATTCCACACAAATAGAACACAACAGACCAGTCTCTCTCATCCCATTCATGGCAAAAAACATGTGAAAGAGCAGTTTTCAATAAAATCTCTGCCTGTCTCTCACAGAACAAGCTGCTGGATGACAATCAGTCAGACTACAAAAGTGGACACTCCACCGAGACTGCCCTGCTGTCGGTCACTGAGTCGCTGAGACGGGCGAAAGCTGAATCCAGGTCATCCGTCTTAATTCTGCTGGACCTTTCTGCAGCCTTTGACACAGTCAACCATCAGATCTTACTCTCTACCCTCTCCTCGCTGGGCATCACAGGAACTGTGCTTGACTGGTTTAATTCCTATCTCTCAGGTAGGTCCTTCAAGGTAGCCTGGAGAGGTGAGGTATCCAAGCCACATCAGCTACTTACTGGGGTACCTCAAGGATCAGTGCTTGGGCCACTTCTCTTCTCTATATACACAACATCACTGGGACCCATCATTCAGGCACATGGTTTCTCTTACCACTGCTACGCTGATGACACGCAACTCTATTTGTCTTTCCAGCCCAACGACACCACAGTGACTGCTTGTATTTCTGCCTGCCTGGCGGACATCTCGGCCTGGATGAAGGAGCACCACCTGCAACTCAACCCAGCCAAGACTGAACTCCTTGTCTTTCCAGCCAACCCTGCTGTTGAACACAACATCACCATGCAGCTGGGTGCAACTACAGTAACACCTTCCAAATCTGTCAGAAATCTAGGGGTAACCATCGACAACAGACTAAATTTCACAGAGAACGAAGACCGCAAGATCATGTAGATTTACACTCTACAATATCAGGAAGATAAGACCCTTCCTCTCTGAACATGCCACACAACTGCTTGTCCAGTCACTTGTCATAACTAGACTGGACTACTGTAATGCTCTCATTGCAGGCCTCCCTGCATGTACAATTAGACCCCTGCAAATGATCCAGAATGCAGCAGCACATCTGGTCTTCAATGAACCAAAGAGAGTACGTTACACCACTCCTTGTCTCTCTCCACTGGCTACCGGTTGATGCACGTATCAAATTCAAGGCTCTGATGCTGGCATACAGAACAGTCACTGGGTCTGCTCCAGCATACCTAAAATCATTTATGCAGAGCTACGCGCCCACTAGAAGCCTGCGGTCGGCTAAGGAATGTCGCCTTGTTGTACCAACACAAAGAGGCACCAAAACACTTTCCCGGACTTTCAGCTTCATCGTACCACGTTGGTGGAACGACCTTCCCAACTCCATCTGTGAAGCTGACTCACTCTCTGTCTTCAAAAAACGACTAAAAACACATCATCTTTTCCATGAGCACTTAACCAGTCATTAAAAAAAAAAAAAAAAAAAAAAAAAATTCCTGTTGCACTTTATTCTGTTTTGAATACTATTATGATGCTAGTGATACTTTGTAATACAACACTTTTCATACCACTGTCTCCTAAGATGATTCGCTTATGTTTTCCTCTTTTGTAAGTCGCTTTGGATAAAAGCGTCTGCCAAATGAATAAATATAAATGTAAATGTACATATTCAGAATTGCGATAATTACACTACTGATAAGAGTGCAGGGCCCCAGCACTATCTGCAACATCTACAATTAGATGTGCATTTCCTGAGGGAAATACCGTGCTTGCAAAAGAATAGTGTTCAGGTTTTAGTTGAGCTCAAATTAAAGCTTTTGGTCTGTGTAAACATTAGAGCCAATTTACTGTTGCTATGAAACTCGTCTTGTTTTTTAGTCGCAGACTGTGTATAAGAATCAACAATGCGACCAAACAACCTAACCCAGCGCAACATTATCTTTGCAGTGTAAAGGCAGCTATAGATGGTTAAATAAATGCAAGAAAGAAAGGCCAGGTACATTTCAGTATGCAATTAGAGCAAAGAAAGAAGAACAATCATAATTCAGTAGGCTTGGGATCGATGCTTTTTTCACACATCGATAACTGGAAGATTTTCCAGATGATTATCAATATAAATCTTTTTTCAGATTTAAATAGGGCTGTTTGTTTGCACAATAGTCTTTGTCTTTTCTAACATATTTCTCAATACAACTTTAGTAAAGTGTGAACTTTTGATCTAGTACCTGACTGATAAGGGCACAAGGTCAGTAATGCTATTTTATGTGTTTATATTTTGTATATCTTTGACTTTGTCAGTTACTTGGTTTATGGCCATTTTAATGTTGGTTATGCTTAGATGTTGGGTTAAATGTGTGATTTTATGGTAAAATAGCCAATTGTGTTATCTCATTGGTTTGTTTAAAGAGCACCTATTATGGTTTTTCAAATATTACCTTTCATGTAGTGTGTTATATAGCTGTTTGTGAATGTAAAAAAGTCAGCAAAGTTTCAAAAATCAAAGTGCACGACAAATGGAGTTATTGACTCCCAAAAGAAAGAACCGATTCTGAACACCTGAAACGAGTTGTTAGTAATTCCAGACTGACTTCCTGTACTAACCTACATAATTTGGTAACAAAAAAAAACACCTCTGGTCTTCATTGGCTGCTCGTGAACAGCTTTGACCCGCCTTCAAACACTACACTAAGCGGTAGACCAATCACAACAGACTGGGACATCTGACCGATCAGAGCAGTGTAGGCTCTCTGAAAGGAGGAGTTTAGAATGAATCCTTTAGAATGGATAATTGAACGAGTCGTTTTTGACACTGGGGGAAAAAAAAAGGTAAGGCTGCAGTTTAAGTTATGAGCAAATTAAAGTGTTTTTTGACATTGGATGCATGTAAATTTATTGTATGAGACCTTTAAAACAAAATTAGGCACGTTTTTGAATGTGCAAAATCAGTTTCTCCCTGCAAATTCCCATACTATTTTATTTGCTTGATTTAGCTCTTACTGTGTTTTGTGGAGTCAAAATATGTGAAAGGAATAAAAGGAAGACAATCACAAACATCAGTGAAAGAGAGCAAATTTGTTTTATTCAACCAGGCTGCTACACCTCGTTGGTTTAGAGGTCTGCGTGGGACTGTTTTATCCATCCCGCTCCCGCAAGTTTCTATCCCGGACCCAAAGTCTCCTGCGGAATTTTACCCGCTCTCTGCCCGTAATGATTTTATTCCTGACCGCTTCCGTTCCCTCAACCCCACATTTGTTTTCCACATTGGAGGAAAGCCATACAAATAGACAACAAGTGTTCACATGTAAAAACATTTAATTTTTCTCTTATTGCAATTATCACATGACACATGACATGAAGCCCATCTGACTTGCCTGAAGTTGTTTTTTTAACAATAAATTGACCATTTTCTTGTCCGAGTTACACATCCTTTGATGACACAATGTGCCTACACTTTGTTCTGCCATTCTTCTAAAGCCTCATTGACTACCTGCCTGCTCTAAAGACTGTATAATTTGATGCAGGTGCTGTGTGCACATTTATTTTACCTTGTAAAAAATGACAATATATATATATATATATATATATATATATATATATATATATTTTTTTTTTTTTTTTCTTGCATTCATTAATTAATCAAATAAAAAAGATACCCACATTGGATTTTTCAGGATATATTCTGTCTGCTCCCATTTACATCTCATGGAATATGTGCTCCTGCCTTCAACTCAGAAATTTAATCCCGCACCGCAAGAAACAACCTGCGGAAGTTCTGTGAGAATGCACCTCTATGTCCCATCACCAGTGCTTGAAGTGAACAGGCCAATACTCTCTTCTATCCCAACTAGGCAAAAACTGTAATGCTGTAAACTTCTGCATATTCCATCATCTTATTCTGGCTAAAAAACATTCATTCATCAAGATATGAATGTCTGACTACTTTCCCACATGATGTTTTGAGGTGTGTATCAGTAGTGTAGTCTAGGGTATATGCAGGCAAATGCTGTATGCCCACCTGTCTTTCAAAGGATTTCACATATGCCCACCTAAAATTTGTTATGATGCGAATGGCCGCCAGAACAGCGAGGAGGCTTTTGACCCATAACTTTTAATTATACTGAGGTGATGCCGCAGCACCATTGAGTGAATTGTGATTATTATTATTATTTTTTAATAAGTGTACAGAGACTCTCTTCACGGAGCAGTGGGAGGTGGCACCACAACTGAAGGCACAGGCTTAATCAGACAGTTCGACTTAGCTGAGCTACCAATCAGAACGTTCGTTTTAGATGTGGTTGGATATTTTCTAGCCAATCATATTTTCTGTTTCAGTAGCGTCTAAAGTGAGATGTGCCTGCAGCGCTGGAGTCACCATAATTATTTTGAACTGTATATTTACCTCCCGGTTAAAAGTGAAGATATTAATGCATTTAAATAAAAGCTTATGCTATTCAACTTTGGGAAAATACTAAGTGTCACTGCACCATGCTAGTTTTTATGCTCTTCGCAGATGACGAGTTGTCCCGTAACTGAATCAAATGTCTTTTTTTTTTTTTTTTACTTTTACTGCTATCAGTAGTGCCTTTTTTTCCCCGTGATATCAAATCATCTTAATTTATATTTCTTAATAGGAAAGCTATTTCACTATACACAGAAAATACCATTTTTGTACACAAATAAAACAAATAGCCTGATTATTAACTCTTATGTACTGTATATCTTAATATAAGATAACGTGTTAACGTGAACATTACTACAGTCAGTCATACCTATACAACAGTTCATTATGTATAAGGTTATGTATGTATTAGTTTATTAATTAAAGTATAAAGCCCATTTTACTGTTACTAAAAAGAACATTTAATCAAACTTATTTCAATAGATATTTAATATCAAGCTTTAGTAGTGTACTGTACACCTTGCCTTGTACTGTACACCTGTACGTCTTACCCTGACATACATTTTGTAAGTTCAAATGAGACTATGATTACAACAAACCATAAAATGTTAATATTATTTGTTTATGTATTGAAAAATATAATTTTCTTACATCTTTTATATATGTGTAAATATACTGTATGACTGTTTTTTTTTTTTTTTTTTTTTTTTTGAGGGGGTGGGGGATCCTCGATAAAATCATAGTATGCCCACCTATTCAGTCACTACTACACCACTGGTGTGTATAACATCAATGTGTCCATCTTTTTTATTTTAATTTTTTTAAACATGTGCGGATACCTTGTTTACTTAAAACTATCTGCCTCAAAGTTTTTAAAATCTTTAAAAGATATGATGCCACATTGCCACAAACCTTGTAAACTTTGGCAGGTTCTTTATCATAATCGTGTGTTGGAGTTAAAATTAAATTGATACACCTATCAGTTTTCTAATTAGCAGAAAGTTAAGTCTTAATATAGCCTATATTTATTTCCTTTCATAATGTAACACATTCACGCTCCGGAAGACAATGAGTTATCCAGTCTGACGCAGAGGCTTCGGCTCGGCTTCCTCCTTCGGGAACGGTCACCCAGCCTCACGCCGGCACGGAAATGACGGACGTGCTTTCCCGGGCGGCCGCCAGCGTTGGGCTAGAGTGGAACCCTCCACTCTCCCCTGAACCCTAGAGGATCGACGATCGGTTCCTGGGCACAGGGCACCGCCCACGGCCAGGCCCCGCCCCCGTTCCTTTCTTCCCGGAAGTGCACGAGGAGCTGACAAGATTGTGGGAGGCACCTTTTACTGCCCGGTCCCGGTCTTTCAGCTCCTCCGCTCTCGCTACCTTCGATGGCGGAGCGGCCAGGGGGTATTCGGTGATTCCCCCAGGTGGACAAGGTGCTCACAGTGCACTTGGAGAGGTGGTGGCGTAGCAGACTAAAGCACTGAACTGGTGAGCAGAAGGTTGTTGGTTCAATCCCCACAGCCACCACCATTGTGTCCTTGAGCAAGGCACTTAATTCCAGGTTGCTCCAGGGGGATTGTCCCTGTTATAAGGGCACTGTAAGTCACTTTGGATAAAAGCATCTGCCAAATAAATACAGTACATGTACTTCCTGATTGCTATATTCAATCTGATTTTCATGCTGATCCAGAGTGGACAGGCTACATTTTTAATTCTAAACAACTCGCCTATAGTGTGCAGGACGTGACATGTCATGTGCAAGGTTGGGAGGGTTATTTTGAAATGTATTCCACTACAGATTACAGAATACATGCTGTAAAATGAAATTTGTAACATATTCCGTTAGATTACTCAAGGTCAGTAATGTATTCTAAATCATTTGGATTACTTCAGCACTGGTAGATTTTTTTACTTGTTTTAACTATAAAAACTCTGCCAGTACAGTAAGACAAAATACACTTTTTAAAAATACATTCTCTGAAAAACCTAAATATCTTATGCAGTGCTGTTTCTAAAACAAGATCAATCTAATTGATCTTGTTTTAAGGTTTTTTAGATATTTTTACAGGAAAACAGTACAAAAATTATTATCAAGTATATGATTTTTGCCCTAATATCAAAGGTCTTACTAGAAAAAAAAAATATGATCCAACGTGAATTTTCTTGATAAAAAAATATGATCGTGCCTGGTAACATGTAACATGTATTTAGCTTAGCATAAAGCTGACAGTTTACACAAGGTTTATTTCTATTTCTTCTGCTCCAAACTTCAATTTACTTCGCTGTCTGCTTGTATGAATGTAACACATCATAAGAAAGTGTTTCACCGCTGTTCAAATGTACTTTGGATCACATCATTTATATGTATAAATGTTTTCCAAAATATTAAATTAAACAAATGACAATAAAATGCAAAGTAATCTCTTCAGTAATCAAAATACTTTTTGAATGTAACTGTATTCTAATTACCAATTATTTAAATTGTAACTGTAGTGGAATAGTTACTTATCTTTTGTATTTTAAATACGTAATCCCGTTACATGTATTCCACTACTCCCCAACCCTGGCCATGTGACACACGGTTATTGCATTCTTTGCATTGTTTTGAACATAAGTTTTGTGCTAAAAAATAACTTGCTCTGTGAGCATTAATGTTAATTTAGATCCTACACATGAACTATACATATGAGTTTTTTTTATCCATTGCGATTTAAAATGGTTATCAATGTATTAAAAATAAACTTCCCTATCTGTCACTCACTCGACGTTGTGTCTATGTAGTGACACTAGGGGTCACTCTTGGGAGCCCCAAACACCTCTGCTTTTTTGAAAAAATTAGAATTGGTGAGTGGAATTTGCATGCCACTCCCCCGGACATACGGGTATAAAAGGAGCTGGTATGCAACCACTCATTCAGATTTTCTCTTCGAAGCCGAGCGGTTCTATTCATTGAGCTGAATTCATCCACCGAGTTCATTCACCTCTCTCTGCTGGATCTTACGGCGCATTTCAGCAGCTTCTCACCCTCTGCATCTGTGGTTTGCAAAGAACGTCCCTGGGTGCTTCGGCAGACCATTTAAAAGAGTTTATTCTAAAAGAGTATATTTTCTTTCTGAAAGAGCCTTTCAGTTTGTGTGATATTCCTGGTTGTGGTTGTTATCTCTCCACTTCCGACGGCCACGATCGCTGTCTTACGTGTCTGGATGCTGCCCACGCGGAGACATCGTTCATGGATGGATCATGTCCTCATTGCGAGAACATGACCATGGCAACGTTGCGGTTCTTACAAAAGAAAGGTCCTTCTACCTACAGGTTTGAGGCCGCATCGGTTAGCACTGGGGCGATTTGGGGACATCAATCACCTCCGCCGGGTATCCCTCCACGGACCTCCCATTCCCCAGCACGCTTGCTTGCCCCAATCGGGCTCTCGCACGAGGCCGGCGGCTTGTCTCAGCATGAGTTCAACTTCTCATTCGGAGCTCCAGAAGACAATAAGTTATCGAGCGCAGCATCGGAGAGCGGGCTCGTCCAGTCTGGCGCAGAGGCTTTGGCTCAGCTTCCTCCTTCGGGAACGGTCGCCCAGCCTCATGCCGACGCGGAAATGATGGTCAGGCTTTCCCGGGTGGCTGTGACAGCGGAAAGGAAGTGCTGTCTCCAAGCAGAGGATCGCCCACTGGGTCATTAACATCATCGCTAAGGCATATCATGCCCAGGATGTGCCCCCCCGTGAGGCTGCACGCTCACTCTACCAGGGGAGTAGCGGCCTCCTGGGACCAACGGCGCCTCTCTAGCAGACATTTGTAGAGCAGCGGGCTGGGCAACACCTAACACCTTTGTGAGGTTCTACAACCTCCGGGTTGAGCTGATTTCATCCCATGTGATGTCAGGTTCAAACAGGTAAGTCTCAGGATAGCTGGCCGGGTGTACCGCTTTGCGCATAGCACCTTTCCCCTCCCTTGAGTCGAAGACGTGCTCTTTCTCCCAGTCACATTCACAAAAGTGTGGACCCTGGATGTCCTTCCTCCTTAGCCCTGTGGCTGGTGAGTTTTTGGAGAAACTCACCGCCGGCCCAGTACATGTGCTAATTAGACCCTGTACTGGGGTAGGTGCTCCACATGCGCTGGTTACCCCATTGGTAACCCCATGTGATGTATTTTCCGAAAAGTTGTTTCCCTGTTGGTAAACGGCATCTTCCTTGGGCAGACGCCCCTCTGCCCTGGGTCACCGTGTCTGTAGAAACTCCTCCCCACTCGGGTAGGACCTACCACGGGACACTTCCACATGACGTGCTTCCGACTAGACCATGTGATGTATATCCACTTGAAAGCCCCTCCCTCTCGGGGTGGAGTGTGGTCTCCGCGGTGTCCTCCTCTTTGGAGGGACACCCCCTGACATGGACCTTATATGGCCCCCTGCTGAACGATTTCGTTCCTTTTGGGGAGAAAAAAAAAAGAGAGAAAAGGCTGCGGCTGGGCCAGCTGGTCCTCATTTTTTGGTGCAGTTGACTTGTCCCTGAGGTGCAGCGGACCGTTTGACGCCCACAAGAGCATTGGGGGAGGTTACGTGATGGCCGGGTGCGCTGGCTACGAGGCACACAGAGGTCTGCCCGTCTCGGACCGCTAGTCCACGTAAAACAGTTCAGTAGTTGTGGAGTTTTGTATAGGGACCCCTAGTGTCACTTCATCGACACAATGTCGAGTGAGTGACAGAAGGGGAATGTCTCGGTTACTGTCATAACCTCCGTTCCCACGACACCGAACTACCCGCTGAATGGGCCGGGACCTTGTCTCGGCTCCTCAGTGCAAAACCTGAATGAGTGGTTGCATTCCAGCTCCTTTTATACCCGGATGTCCAGGGGAGTGGCATGCAAATTCCACTCGCCAATTCTCATTGGCCTTTTCTCAAAGATCAGATATGTCTGGGGCTCCCAGGAGCAACCCCTAGTGTCACTATATCGACACAATGTCTCGTTCCCTCCATCAGGGAATGGAGTTTATGACAGTAACCGAGACGTTTTTCATTCATTTTGAAAAACAGCCATAAAAGGGTATGTGAACTGCAGTATGCATGCTACATATTTAAATTGCAACATAGTTTTTATTACAAGGGGACATAGCATTCACAACTCAATGCTCACTACTCTTGAGTACTTTTAAATGAGCTACTTTTTTACTTTTTAGTTTTTAGGACAGGCACTTTTACTCTACTCACTGTACTTAATACATTTAATGAAGAGTAACATTAATATATTTAATAATGGCCATAAAATAAAAACAAACCGAAAAGATCACATGCCACTAAAAAAATATTATTTATACTACACTTCACAATTTCAGTCCTCCTGCTGTGCCAGGTGTACTTCACTGAAGATCAAATTTGTATGGTAAACTCTACTTTGGCTGACGTTGTTTGCTTGTCACATAATATGTAGTTTATGTGAATAGAGATGCAAGGCTTGTTGATCATCTTGTTCATTGCATTTTCTGATTTTATATTTATTTATTTATTTTATTTTTTTGCCATTGACACGCAAGTGCCAGCTTTACAGGTACAAATATCTGACAATGGACTGAGTTGTAAAATTCCCATCATGGCCTATTTTTATCATGGCATATTAAGTTTAAATTTCCATGATATAGCATACACATGTTGTCTTGATGTAGTCAACATTTTCAGTTAAAAATTACAATGCGTAGCAAGCGTTGAAAATGTCTGATGAAACAGGTGTTCTATTTAATAATTCATAGGGTTGGGGATACATTAGGGCTGAACGATTAACCAAAATAAAATAAGAATCACAGTGTGACCTAGTGTGATTTTCAAACCATGAAGGCTGCAATTTAATTAAATAAATAAATTAGTCTCAATGTGCTGCCCACTGTGCTATGCCTATGTGTATGGCTGTTTTGTCTGTAGTGTGTAATGCATTGTATTACACATGTTGTTTCAGAGTGGTTCTGTGCTCCACACACACAAACTCTACCAATCTGGTGCCCTGAGTGACCGATGTGCTCTGAGTTCAGTTAGGTGTGCTAATGTGCACTGAGCACATTATTTACTTCAATTGCACATTTGCCTAATTTCACATACCTCTATGTTTGGCAGCTACAATTTACTATACACATTTAAAATAACCCCATGAGAGCAGGTGTAACGATGCTGGCAGTGATGATAACGATGAAGACGTGAAGATAAAGAACCCAAATGCAGTTTATTTACAAACGCAATAACCCTAACTACAAACAAGAACCATAAACTTGACTATGTTTTTGACATAAACATGGCTTGACTTAAACATCTACAATCACATTCAATACTTGACAACTAGAGGATGCAAATATGAGGGCTTAAATACAAGACATGGGAGAACATAAACCAATGAAAAAACAGAACTCATAACAAGCTAATTAAACAATAAACCAATGAAAACATGACACATGAACATGGAGGGCAAACATGAAATCACATGACAAGGGAACAGGAACTAAACTTTTCAAAATAAAAGACATGAATCAACAAAATACATATGACATCGGGTTTTTGTTGACAGCAAGGCAGATGAGAGAATTGCACTGCATTAAAAGGCTGTTGTCAACTCAACTTCAAACAACATGAACTTACATTCCTTCAGTATTAAAAATAAAAGCTTCCACCAAAATAAAGGCTTGAGGAATTACTGGGGCTGCATAGTAAGTTAAGACATTATTAAAGAAATAAATTATTATTAAATAATAATAATACATTTTTATAGTAATAATGGTAATTATTATACAATAATATATTTCTATAAAAATGTCTTAGCATTAATATTATTGCAGTAATATAAAATTCAAGCTAACTGGGTTTTAAAAAAAAATCATTAAGAAAAGTGATTGTGATGCTAAGCTCAGCAAAAAAAATAAAAAATAAAAATCATGTCCCATGGGAGGAACTATCTCAACAACTTGTTAATAGGATCCTCAGTTTCCACAAGACATTCCTATGTCCCTGGTGTGAGCACCTTTGGTAATTACAAGAGATAGCACAACCTGCTGGCAGCCATGATGGATCGTGAGGCACGTTTTCTGGGCAATTTTCTATTGTAGCATGTGTAATTAAGTGAGAAAAGTAATGTAGTGTATTAATTAAGATTAATGGAGCAGCTTCCAACAGACAGATTAACAGCAATGTTTTAATGTTCTCAT
Organism: Myxocyprinus asiaticus; assembly: GCF_019703515.2. Taxonomy (NCBI): domain Eukaryota; kingdom Metazoa; phylum Chordata; class Actinopteri; order Cypriniformes; family Catostomidae; genus Myxocyprinus; species Myxocyprinus asiaticus. The sequence continues at coordinate 13,292,351 of NC_059350.1, forward strand.
ATTTCACCTTTTATGAGGGCAGGAAGGATGAGTCCCCCAAATGGTCTTAACTTTCAAAAGGTCCCAGACAAGATAGAGAGATATACAGTAGATAGGGCGAAATATCAGACCAGTGTGGCTTTTAAAAGGATACCTAAGCATGTATCCATACAAAATGGTACAACTTTAAAAAAAATTATCTGAATAGCCTACTTAACTGCCGGCCAAACCGCTGCATCTAAGAGGCCAGTAGCAACAAACCACTCTCTAAGGAGCCACGAGTGTAAACATAATATCTGAACATTTAATCATGCAGTTACAGTGTGGCCGGGCCATGAGGGTGCAAGTAAGGTTTAATGGTATAAATGAACTTAAAACAATATAAACAAACACACATGCAGCACGGCCGCGTGCATCTCTCTCTCTCTCTCTCGAACTAGCATCTCCGGCTCCCCTTTATCTCGCTCTCCCGCTGATCAGCTAATTCAGCCCCTGCCGTGCACCCTCACGGCCCAGACACACCCTTCTCCTCATTACATGCAGTTATTGTGCTCAGTAAAGACTTAGTCTGTCAAAGTTTAAGAGGGTTTTGTGATTGTGTGCAGCACATATCATTATAACACCACTATAACTGGCCATCATTATGTGATTACAACACCAGTGACAAAGTTTCTCAAAAGATGAATTTTCTAAGATGGTGTCAATAGCATCACAAAACATACACCGCTGACAAGAATAAAATCAATAAATCATACCATTAAACGGGTCAAGTCATGAGGAATCAAATTTTCCTTGATATTTTTCCATATAAGAGGTCTTTCTAACATACTGTAAATTTCAGAACTAAAAATTTTATCCCCAATGCAAAAAAAAAAAAAAAAAAAAAAAAGCATATATTGAATCCAAGCTGCAAAAAATGCCACGTTCTCTACTTCCGCAACTACCGCCTCTACAGATCAAAAATATTAATGCCTACTTAAAAGCATCTCACCCTTGTCACCACCCACTGGTGATTCAGTTCGTACTCGGAATGAGAGACAGCAGGGCGTCTTTGACTGTTTAGATGCATTTCTGTCAATGTGCATTTCAGTGCAGGATGATATGGAAACTGGATGTGTATGTATCTTCAGCATATTTCAGTGTGGATTGTATGTTTTTTTGGCTCATATCAATGTGGATTGCTTGTGAACCAGTTATAATACAATTCAAGCTTTGCAAAGGAACTGTTATTGAAGGATGGGGCAGCTAAAAACCCTTGGACCCGATGCAAAACGGTAAGTAAAAAGTTCCCTTCATGAATATTTCAAATGTCATGACTGTTTGATTGTTTATGGTGCTGACATCCTGTTTAGACTGGGTGCGACACAAACTTTCTAAACCCTTTATCTGTGTTGTTGGAAGAAGTAACGCCAGAGCGTGCAGCGCAAAATGGAATGGGACATCTGTTTACTATCGGCGTGTTGGGCCTCATGTATTCAGATAGAAGACAAAGGCAGGCCTAACACAGTCGTAAAAACCTAACTCAAGCCCCCACATTCCAAGTCGTAAACTATACTGATAAAAATCGCGCCAAAATCAAACAAAGGGAGTCCAAAAAAGACTACAAATCCCATGAAGCCTTGCTCACTAAAGGATCGAACTCTCAACTCCTATTGGATGAGGCACACAACAGAACATCCCTCAAACATGACATCATCAGGAGTTGAAATACCTCTGAAATGCTTTCGGGATTTGCTTCCAGCAACTTTTCTTGCAGTGTGTGGACGCAGTTCATCGCTGCTCTCATGTGCAACCTTGTGGCACAAGGAAGTAATGTCCGACTTGAAACTGTAGCCTTACAATCTGCATCTCGTTGGACGAGTTGAGATTACTCTGTGTTCAACCGAACACTCTAACAGATCCGAAGGAGACCGCCGAGCAATTCGCATCTTCATCCGTTTGCCTACAGAAGTGAAGAGATTAAAGACTTCTCTTCCATCTTCAATCAAGTCGACATTTCTGAGTTCTCCGCCAGCCTGCCGAGAATCAACAGCCGTACCGCCCACTGACAGAGCGAGGAAACGGCCTCCCGTCATCACCCGAGCCTCAAGGAACCGGGTCAGAGTTAAAGAATGGAGGAAAACACATTCTACCTGTGTCCTCATGCGATTCAAGTAAGAGGTTTACGTCTGGGCAGAGATAGAATATTATAGTGTGCTATTCTTATGTTTCAAAGTTTTTGCTTGTACAGTTTACGGACCGCCATGTCCGCTCATTATTAATACTCAAGGTATTAATTATCACGATTTTGTTTTGCTGTATTGTGGTCCAACCAAATTGGACTGTTGTGCAATTTCGCCATCGCGGGTGAGACAGGTAAACTGAGTTCATCCATTAAATAGTCAAAGTACGCGGGACTGTTTACGAGCCGTCCACCGCGTCTCTGAGCGATGAACTAACAGCTGCTTTCTCTCCCACGATCGTGAAATCGGCTTTAGGGCTGTCACTTCTCTCTCTCTCTTGTACTAACCACACACACACACACACACACACATGCAGGCACGCGACCCATCACAAACATTCTGGCACACATTTTGACTCGTAGATAGCTTAAATGATAAAGCCCAGCTTTGTCTCTAAGCTATCGTACAAGCGGATACACGCGGTAACTGGTAGAAGCCAGTTGCCATTGACTGGTTTCTCACCGCCCCCATTCGTGGTCATATTCCCTGGCCGGAAGTCTCGCGTGACATACTCTCCATGAGAGTCACGTCCGCCATTTTGTGCGCATCCCTCCTTACACACACACACACACACTGTCACACACACACCTCATGTGTTATAGGATTATTTTTATTTCCATATCTAATCATATCACTGTTAGTTTGTAGTTGGAAGTTGGAAGTTTATTGACTGCATTGTATTAATTATTAATTGATATTACTGCATAAATAAACTTTGTTTATATTACAAAGAGAAGTGTTTTGGTTTGTTTTGCTTACGCCTGTGTCATGCTGACGGGAGGTCAGTGCTCGGATTCAAACCTTCATTCATTGTTTTTTTTTCCAGAAAATCGATATTCTTCGGATGTCGATTTTCCTAAGAAAACAATCTAATATTGAGGCTTTTTACTATCTGGTTATTAGTCCCTGATTTCAGGGTGGTGCCCCGCCAATGTTAATCCTTATTAATATTCTATTGATTTTTGATAATTGATAATTATCTTTGATGATTGTTGAATTTGAAAGATCAATAAGCTAGTGTTAATTTTAATTAATGTTTCATCGATGTCAACAATTAACGATTATCTTTGATAATTGTTGATTTAAGGATTAAAAAAAAAGCTAACATTGATTCTCATCAATGTTCTATTGATTTTAATAATTAATAACTATCTTTGATAATTGCCGCAACTGATGCTTCCATGGTAGACAGCATAGATTATAATGGGTTCTTTTGCTTTTAATGCGACACGACTCTCGCATCCAGTTTAGACAGGGTGTGAGTGTTAAAAGTTGTGCTTGAAATGAACAGTTTAATATATTCAGATGCAGTGTGTTGGATGTGTGTTATGTGTAGCCCCTGAAAATTAGTTGTATAATGTTGTGGAGTTTGTTCATTCTCTTCAGACTGAGTTTCAAAAATGGCTGAATTTGAGGCGCCTCAGCTAAAACCGAGCGTTTAAGACAGAGGGCCAGAGATGGTGGAAAATTATCATATAATTACTAAATTATGAATGTTTTAATGCAAATATTTTTTTATTTTTTTTTACTAACATTATCTGTGGACTTCAGGGAAGATAATAAAACTATATAAAAAAGGGCATTTCGTGACCCCTTTAAATGGAGTTTCTTGTCTGTTTGAAATCTTTTTCATGACTGAAAAGTCAAGGAACATGTTGAATAAACCAGCTATAGCCAACACAAAAATGTATATTAAATAGCACAAACCACTGTAAATCTTTAGTGTTGGAAGGATTACCCGGGCAACCACCAGGAGTCGTTATGTATGTTTATAGTTCATTTCATGTCTTTCATTTGTTTATGGGTTTTGTAGTTCTTTTTCATGGTCTTTGTTCATTGGTCTTTGTGTTCATTAGTGTCAGGTGCAGTGGCGGGCCATGCATTTAAATCTAGGCCTTCAGTGTGATTCATGCCATTAAGGAAACACAGTTTCACAATGAATAAGACACCCTATGCCTTTGGGCATCATACATTATGTCACAGCTAACTGGTAATACCAACTTTTAAAAACATTAAAAAAAAAACATCCACTCATGAAAGCCAAAACTTTAAACGACACTTAACGCTCAAGCAAGCCTAATTTTAACTGCAGCATGACTGTTTTGTGAAATGAACGTCTCCCGAACAGACATTCAAAAATCATAATTTTTCATATGAAACTACCAAGTAGGTCTATAATACCTGGAAAAATCTATCTAATAATATTTGCGATTTAAATGTTGCTTGCAATAAATTTCATTTTGTCAGGGTACACGGTTATGCTGTGTTCCTTTCAAGTTGGATGTGGGATATTCCTACTTGATATCTCCGACCATAAATGCATTCCATTCCCCGATATTCAGAAGATGACATTTAAGGAAACAAAACTGCAATGCTCCCGTTAGCTTAGCAGGGGTTTGACTCTCATTAGAGATGTCTCCTAGCAACCCAACTGTTAAACAATGCGCAAGCCATAATTTACACTTAGAAAACTCCTGATGTTGCTATAACAATGCAAAAAGCACTTACCAATTTGCTTGAAGTGAAAATCAGTCCTCCTTTCCTGTTTAATAAATTAAGCAATTACACGGTCATGCAGAACATCATGTGTTTTTAAATCCAAAAGATCTCTTTCTCAACGGCAATACCAGCAGTGATGAAAGCCGACTCCTCAGACAGCTTGATCTTATGCTTTTCGCTCTTGAATTACGTACATTACTTAAAGCTTGATTGCGTCACTCAAGGCCAGCTAGAAGGCCTCGACCGGGACATATCCTAAAGATCACACCCACCAAGAACAAATAAATCAATCTGATTGGCTGATGAATCTGACAATCTGATTTTAGTTTCCCATTCATTTGCACTGTTTAGGGATTCTGAAGTAATTCTGAAGGCCTGAAGGGGTAGAGCTCAGACTCACATGCTGCTTCGGATTCGGGCATGTGATTTGTGAAACAGTTGTCACACTTGCTTGTAAGCATCAAGGGATACATTCTGACTGGATAAACTTTTCGTTTTTCTCTACTTGTTTGTAGATTAATTAAGAGTGGAAAGCAATTAAAAATACATAGGTAAAAAGGTGATTGAGAATGAAAGGATGAAAAATATTTATTTATTTGGCATGTTAGGCCAGCAGAGAAGGCTTTGCTGGCCCTGAGAATTCACCACTGGTCAGGTGTCCTTCGTTTCATCATTAGTTCTCTTTGTATTTAATCCCTGTGTTTTCCTCCAGAAGGTTCTTATTCTGTTAATTCAGTCTGTAATGTGTTTTGTGTTCTAGTTTTGCATTGTCTCAAGTGTTTTGTTTTTTCTGAGTTTTTATTAAAAACTGCAATTGGATCCTGCCTTCTCCAGTCTGCCTTCATTATAGAAGAACCGACCAAAGAAATAGATCCAGCAGTGGAATTGATTTAGGAGGGTGACACAATTGGAGAGTTCATTGAGCATTTATGTGAATTGGGGAGAGCTCATGTTAAAGGACCTATTTTGATTTGGGCTCTTGAGCCCAAGTCATGGATGCCAGGAGGCAGCTTTAACTGTACTTTGGAACAGTACATAGATTATGCCCTACTAAGTTCCTCCCCCTACACAGTGGGGTATTTCTCCAGTCCCCGTGTAGCTCTCAAGGCTTCCTCCTCAGAGATTCCCATAACGGAGGTCTCAGTGGTCCCAAACTCGGTGGTCCAGCTGACCACGCCTGCCACGGGCAACGGGCCAGTGCCCAAGCCTGCCACGGGCAATGAGCCTGCTCCCACGCCTGCCACAGGCAATGGGAAAGTGGCCACGCCTGCCACGGGCAATGAGCCTGCACCCACGCCTGCCACGGGCAACGGGCCAGCGCCCACGCCTACCACGGGCAACGAGCCTGCACCCACGCCTGCCACGGGCAACGAGCCAGCGCCTGAGGCCTCGTCCATCCCAGAGCCAGCGCCTGAAGCCTCGTCTGTCCCAGTGCCAGTATCCACGGCCATGGAGGCCGTTCCCACAGCAGTGCTCACAGCCGTCCGGAAGAGGAGGAGAAGTGCTCCTGCTTCTCAGTCACTGCCAGTGCTCACGGCCATGGAGGTCGTTCCCCTGCCAGTACTCATGGCTATGGAGTTCATTTCCCTGCCGTTGCCAGCGCTCACAGTCACGGAGGTCCTTCCCCTGCCGCTGCCAGTGCTCACAGCCACAGAGGTCCTTCCCCTGCCGCTGCCAGTGCTCACAGCCACAGAGGTCATTTCCCTTCCGCTGCCAGTGCTCACAGCCACAGAGGTCATTCCCCTGCCGCTGCCAGTGCTCATGGCCATGGAGGTTGTCCCCCTCCCTGCACTCATGGCCACAGAGGTCATTCCCCTGCCGCTGCCAGTGCTCATGGCCATGGAGGTTGTCCCCCTCCCTGCACTCATGGCCACAGAGGTCATTCCCCTATCACTGCCAGTGCTCACGGCCACAGAGGTCGTTCCCCTGCTGCTGCCATCGCTCACGGCCACAGAGAGAGTTTCCCAGTTGCTTCCAGCGCTCCCGGCCACGGAAGCCGTCGATGAGTCTGTCCAGTTCCCTGAGGCTGTCAACGAGCCTGTTCAGTCCCCTGAGACTGTTGACAATCCTGTCCAGTCCCCAGCAGTCATTGACCTGTCTGTTGCTCAGTCCAGTGGTCAGCACCTGTCAGACACAGGCTACCAGTATGTTCAGTGCCCAGCAGCCACCACACAGTCTGCTGACCCCTGTGCAGCAGCTCCGCCCACCGAGTCTTCCATGGCTCTGCCCCTTGAGTCCCCTAGTGCCTTGCTCTCTGAGTCCCCTAGCGCCTTGCTCTCTGAGTTCCCTAGTGCCTTGCTTTCTGAGTCCCCAACTTCTGTGGCTCCATCTTCGGAGCCTCCACCTCCCACGGTTCTGCCACCTGAACCCTTGCCTCCTGTGGCTCTATCTCCGGAGCCTCCGCCTCTGCCTCCCTCAGCTCCGCACCTGAGCCTCTGCCTCCTGAGACTCCATTCCCTGAGTCTCCTGCGGCTCCTCCCCCTGAGCCTCCGCCCACTGGGCCTCCACCTCCTGCAATTCCTCCTGCAGGATCCAATTGCAAAAACTGCAATTGGATCCTGCCTTCTACAGTTTACCATCATTACAAGTGTAAAATTCTGGTGTGTGTGTGTGTGTGTGTGTGTGTGTGTGTGTGTGTGTGTATGTATATATATATATATATATATATATATATATATATATATATATATATATATATATATATATACACACATATATATAAGCTCAAACCCTTTCACTCTTTTCACAAAGACCCTTTTCATATTAGTGTTTTCTATTATACAAGCCAAATTTATACCATTTTCACACAGTAAAATTATATGACAATTTAATACTCATTCACAGAACTATAGGGTAAGATACTGTGGAGTGACAAAGGTTTGTTGACCATCAAAGTGTTTTGACTTCAGCCTCCTGAAATGTAATAAAATCTTTATACAGGTAATAATAATACAGTATTTTATAGTAAGCTGCACATTTCAGTATATATATTTTCAGGAAATCATTTTGATGAAACATGTACAGTATGTGAACTCTGGGACAATAACCTCTTCAAAAACAGGAGTGAAATGGTTGATCTAAATACAATGGAAAAGGTTGATGAATTGACCTTGAAGTCTTTATGTCGCCAGCTGGTGCAAGAACCACAGAATTAATTAATGCACAATTAGCAACGACTCATTATGAGATATGTGTGCTGAACCATGTACTTGTGGCATGACTGAGTCTCCAGTCAGGCAACATAAGACTGAAAGGTCAGAGTGAGGATACGATGGTATTTTCTGAACTCTGTACCTCAAGACCTCATCTTCAGGGGACAAACTAGTCATGGTTGTGCTAAAACTGCTGCTTAATGACTAAACCGATGATGTTTGGCATAAATAGAGTGAGACTGAGTTGGAGTGAGTGAGATATCATCTATTTATTCCTTTAAAGATTGAATTAATTGATTCTTCAGATAATAAAATAATTTGTTCTTAATATATTTTAAGACACCATGGAATCACAATTGGAGTTTTATAGCTTTTAGTCCATATCTTTTAGCTTTGAGGTCATATATATTATAGTGTTCTCCTAAAAGCTGACAGCAACAGACAAACACATTTAATATTTACAATATTTTTCTTCTAGGAAAACAGATAAAAAATATTAACGACTCATCCCATAATATTAATAATAATAGCCATAATACCACCTATTTTTGAAAAGCAAGATCAAGTAGCTAATCAAGGTTCACTGCTGTAACATAAACTAAAGGTTATTGGTTATTTAAAAAAAAAATGTGTCCAGCTTAAATTGGAAATATGTAAACTCAACTGCACTCGTCAATGCATTTTATGGGGTCTTTGAAGGAGTATCATCACCTTATTTCATTTGAATTATACATACACTCCTATTTGAGGATGATAAATTACTGGAAGTGCCATTTGTCTTTTCTCATTTCATTCCATTAAACAGCGTGAAATTATTCAGTGAAAAGTTGATATTTTGTCACTTGTTTGTACCTCTGCAGGGGAACTGCTCTAGATTATACAGTGTGACAGGTCATAAATCGGCTTTGTCACCTGTAACCAGTGAATGCACATGATTTACAAAATAGAAAAGTAGGGAAAACAGTCAGGACTCACTTGATTACATTGGCTATTGTGTCAAAAGACTGTTAGGCTTTTCAGAGCGGCGTTTCACAGACATTTATCAATCACTTGAACTGCACCGCTTTTATCGTCAGCCACACAAGAAAGAAACATTACCTTTGCCTCATCACAATATGCAAGACGTACAGGTTCAAAGTGTTTTTTTGTACACAGACATTGGACTTGGAATAATATTAACCTTAAACCTTCAAGTTCCTGACTCAAAATTCAAATGAGATGAGATCATTCAGTAATAAAGCACCAAGTTGTTACGTTGCTTAACAACCATAAACTAAAGTTAGGATAATGAACATTGTTTAGCCTCAGAACTGGCCATTTTATAAAAGCAATAAGCTACTTGAGCGATACAATAAAATCAGTGTACCACTCAACCTCTCATGGCTTATTGCTCATTTGTAGCAGCATATCCTTGGGAATCCTGGAAATGTATACATCATCCCTCCTAAATGATGTTCTGAATATAATTAAATAATAATTATTAAGAATAATTTTGTTTCAGGTTTTGAGGTTGTTGGTTTTAGATTTACAGAGAAAACACTGTAATGTTCAATATAACTTAAGTGTGTGAAAATATTATGGGGCCATCTGTTGTGCTATGATTAGACTAAGATTATCTGAAAATAAACATGTAATGAAGAGTGTTTCATTCATATGTCAAGAGTGCCTTAAAAACCTTGAATGAGCTATATTCTACAGCAGAGCTGTATTTTGCATGTTGGTCACATTCAAGAAATTTACAAGAGAGTGCAAAGAGCAGTAAAATAGTCAAAAATGACAGGCATAAAAATTCTAAAATGTGATCGGTCTTTTATGCTGCTCTCAAGGAGATGTAAAATGTTCATTACCCACACCACATGTTCAGCAGAAGTCTCCAAATGCTTTCTGTTAGGGTGTTCTTGAATGACTTTAAACAACCAATCGTAGAGTTGGTTGTAAGCTTATATATGATAGCTCTCTATTATTGATCTGAATTTTCTTGCTTTAGTGCTCAAAAGAAACAACAATATTACTCTAGCTCAGGAGATTTAATGGAGTTCTTAATTATGTTTTATTTATGTATAAACTAGAGCGGTCAAGTTTAACACGTACATTTTTTTTTTTTTAATTGCAATAAACACATTTATCTTTAATACAGCATAAACCAGCATAAACACTTGTTGGGAGGGTGGAACCTTTGTAATGCGTACGCCCTGACTCATTAAACTTACGCACACACCACAAACACACAACAGTGCTTCCCTGTCAGTGATAAAATGATGGCGAAAGGAGCTCTTAGCACTCTTTGATGAACAAAACAAGCCCAGATGGGACTGAGGTAAGGTACATTTTAATTACCACAGAAGCACGACAAATCTTTACTATCACCAAAACGCAGAATGAAACGATTTTGTCTGCAAGTGTGGAGTTCAAAGCAGTGTGTGACGCTGGTGTTGACGCTCTGACGTGAATCATGAACTCAGCTTCACGATTGCTGTGGGAAAGCAGATAGCCACAGTCTACCGGCAGATTGATATTGTGGATGATGAGAGTTTAAGACACTGAATGCCCATTGCAATGAATATGCAACCTATGGGGAGACTAGTTCTTTCAATTATTCAAACTCCCACTTAGACTTTGGGAAACGTTTAATGTTACTTGAATTGGTGCTATTTTAGTGCATTACTGTCTTTATACTGTGGAAGGCTTTGTTTGGAAAATGTTAATAAAGCATTATATTGTTACATATTGTTTTGTTCCCTATCTGTCACTCACTTGACGTTGTGTCGATGTAGTGACACTAGGGGTCGCTCTTAGGAGCCCGAGACACCTCTGGTCTTTGATAAAAGGCCAATGAAAATTGGCGAGTGGTATTTGCATGCCACTCCCCCGGACATACAGGTATAAAAGGAGCTGGTATTCAACCACTCATTCAGATTTTCTCTTCAGAGCCGAACGGTCATGCTCATTGAGCTGAATACTACTGTTCATTCACCTCTGCTGGATCTGACGGCGCATTCCAGCGGCTTCTCCCTCCTCTGCACTGGTGCACTGCAGAGAACGCCCCTGGGCGCTTCGGCAGAAAAACTAGAGAGTATATTTTCTGAAAGAGCTTTATCCCTCTAAAATAGGATACATTTCTCTAAAAGAGTGCACACACGGAACGTCTTTTTAAAGACACGTCTTTTTAAAGATGCCTTTCCGATTGTGTGTTATTCCTGGTTGCGGTCGTTATCTCTCAACTTCGGATGGTCATGATCGCTGTCTTTCGTGTCTGGGCACGACCCACACGGAGGCAGCGTTTGTGGATGGTTCATGTACTCACTTGAGAACATGACCATGGCAACGTTGCGGTCACGGCTTGCTTTCATCAGAAAGCAAGCCACCCCAGCGGCTCCCCAACTTGGTCCTTCTACTTACGGGTATGAAGCCAGCACGGCTAGCACTGGGGGCGATTTGGGGACCCCAATGGGATCGTTTCCGCTGGGTATCCCCCCACAGACCTCCCATTCCCCAGCACGCTCGTCTGCCACAGTCGGGCTTCCGGATGAGTTCGCCGGCTCGTCTCACGGTGAGTCTGGCTCCTTGTTCGGAGCCTGCTAAGATGATGAGATCTCAAGCGCAGCATCGGAGAGCGGGCATGTCCAGTCGGACGCAGAAGCCTCAGCTGGGATTCCCCCTTCGGGGACGAATGCCCAGTCACAGGCCGATGCCGAAATGACGGACATGCTTTCCCAGGTGGCCGTGAGCGTCGGGTTAGAGTGGAACCCTCCGCTCTCCCCTGAACCCTCGTGGCTTGATGATTGGTTTCTGGGCTCGCGGCGCTGCTCAAAGGAGCCACGCCCCGCTCCAGTGCCATTCATCCCGGAAGTGCATGATGAGCTGATGATGTCGTGGGAGGCACCTTTTACTGCCTGGCCCTGATTCCGCAGTTCCCCCAATCTCACTACCCTTGATGACGGAGTGGCCAGGGGCTATACAGCGATTCCCCCAGTGGATAAGGCGCTCGCGGTGCACCTATGCCCGCAGAGCACCGCCACCTGGAGTGGATGCCCTAAGCTTCCGTCCAAGCCCTGTAGGCTCATTTCGTCCCTGACGGCTAAGGCCTACAGTGCTGCTGGACAAGCCGCCTCTGCCCTGCATGCCACGGCTCTCCTGCAGGTCCAAGGGTGCAGGAAGCCGATGCAACCCGTCTCACAGCCGGCACCGAAGAACCCACAGAGGTCCCCAAAGCGCCCCTGAGATGGGCGACCCAGGAACGAGGGAACCCACTCATGTGGAGCTGTTAAGAAGACCACTCCATCCCCCGGTACAGGGCCGGGTGGAAAATCTTTTGTTGCCTTTTTGTTTGATTTCGCCACATGCCCAAGTGGCTGCGGTACCCAACAGTTCAGCAAAAGAGCGGCTTCCTTCCTCCCTGGGTCACATACCCGGTGCCTTTCCGCCCCTGAGCGCCCAGCTGTGGCACACAGCTGCCCCCGATGTGGTAGTCTCCATGGGTTACGAGGACAGGCCTCTTCCTCCCCCATCCCAGGCTGTTCCAGGGGTGGTCACAAGGAGCCAGGTAAGTGCTTCGATGTCCCTAGACTCAGCATGGCCACAATGTGCTGTGGCACCTCGTGTGGAACTTGGACGCGTGGCTCACGCTTTCCAATCCGTCAGGATGGCTGATCCGGACTGTCCAACTCGGCTACGCGATTCAGTTCGCCAGGTGCACGCCCAGGTTCAGCGGTATTCGCTTCACCTTGGTCAAGGGCAAAAACGCTGCCACCCTGCGCACGGAGATCGCTACCCTCCTACGGAAGGACGCGATAGAACCTGTCCTTCCAGCCAAGATGAAGAAAGGGTTTTACAGCCCCTACTTCATCATACCGAAAAAGGCGGTGGGTTGTGGCCAATCTTAGACCTGCGAGTACTGAACCGGGCTTTACACAGTCTTCCGTTAAAGATGCTGACACAAAAACGCATTCTGGCGAGCATCCGGCATCAGGATTTGTTCACGGCGGTAGACCTGAAGGATGCGTACTTCCACAACACAGACCCTTCCTGCGGTTCACGTTCGAGGGTCAGGCGTATCAGTACAAAGTCCTCCCTTTCGGCCTATCCCTGTCTCCTCGAGTCTTTACGAAGATCGCAGAGGCTGCCCTTGCCCCGTTAAGTGAGGTGGGCATTCGCATTCTCAACTATCTCGATGACTGGCTAATCCTAGCTCACTCTCGAGACATGTCGTGAGCACACAGGGACCTTGTGCTCTCACACCTCAGCCGACTAGGGCTTCGGGTCAACTGGGAAAAGAGCAAGCTCCTCCCGGTTCAGAGCATCTCTTTTCTCGGATTGGAGTTGGACTCAGTCTCCTTGATGGCGCGTTTTACAAACGAGCATGCCCAGTCAGTGCTGGCCTGTTTGAAGGCATTCAAACAGAAAAAAACGGTTCCACTGAAACTTTTTCAGAGGCTCCTGGGGCATACGGTGTCCTCGGCGGTGGCCACCCCGCTCAGGTTGATGCATATGAGGCCGCTTCAGCACTGGCTCCAGACTCGAGTCCCGAGATGGGCATGGTGCCACGGGACACATCGCGTGGCCATCACGCCGGTCTGTCACCGTCTTTTCAGCCCTTGGACCGACCTCTCGTTTCTATGAGCAGGTGTTCCTTTAGAACTGGTCTCCAGGCACGTCGTGCTCATGACAGATGTCTCCAAAATGGGCTGGGGCGCTGTTTGCAACAGGCACTCAACCGCCGGCTTCTGGATGGGCCTGCGACTGCATTGGCACATCAACTGCCTCGAGTTGTTGACAATTCTGCTCGCCCTGCGGAGGTTCCTGCCGTTGATCCAGGGCAAGCATGTGTTAGTTTGGACAGACAGCACGGAATCAGTAGCATATGTCAACCGCCAAGGTGGTCTGCGCTCTTGTTGTATGTCACAACCCGCCCACCGTCTGCTCCTCTGGAGTCAGCAGCACTTCAAATCGCTGCGAGCCACTCATATCCCGGGCAACCTCAACACTACAGTGGACACGCTGTCACGGCAGGTTACCCTCAGGGGAGAGTGGAGACTCCATCCTCAGGTGGTCCAGCTGATTTGGAGTCAATTCGGATGGGCACAGGTGGACCTGTTCGCCTCCCAAGAAACCTCCCATTGCCCGCTCTGGTACACCCTCACTGAGGCTCCCCTCAGCATAGATGCACTGGCACACAGCTGGCCCCCTGGCCTATGCAAATATGTGTTTCCCCCAGTGAGCCTACTTGCACAGACCCTGTGCAAGGTCAGGGAGGATGAGGAGCAGGTCGTCCTGGTAGCACCCTACTGGCCCACTCAGACGTGGTTCTCGGACCTCATGCTCCTCGTGACAGCTCCCCCCTGGTGAATTCCCCTGAGGAAGGACCTTCTTTCTCAGGGACAGGGCACCCTCTGGCACCCACGCCCAGACCTCTGGAATCTCCATGTCTGGCCCCTGGATGGGATGCGGAAGACCAAAGCAGTCTACCACCTGTGGTGGTAGACACGATCACTCAGGCTAGGGCCCCCTCTACGAGGTGCCTGTATGCCTTTAAGTGGCATCTGTACGCTAAGTGGTGTTCTTCCCGACGCAAAGACCCCCAGAGATGCGCAGTCGGATCAGTGCTTTCCTTCCTGCAGGAGAGGTTGGAAGGGAGGCTGTCCCCTTCCACCTTGAAGGTGTATGTTGTCGCCATAGCAGCACACCATGACGCAGTTGACAGTAAGTCCTTAGGGAAGCACGACCTGATCATCGGGTTCCTAAGAGGTGCCAGGAGGCTGAATCCCTCCAGACCGTGCCTCGTTCCCTCATGGGACCTCTCTGTAGTTATTCAGGGTATACAGAGAGCCCCCTTTGAGCCTTTGCAGTCAGCCGAGCTTAAGGCACTCTCCTTGAAGACTGCCCTCCTGACTGCACTCACTTCCATCAAGAGGGTAGGTGACCTGCAAGCGTTCTCTGTCAACGAAACGTGCCTAGAGTTCGGTCCAGGTTACTCTCACGTGATCCTGAGACCCCGACCGGGTTATGTGCCCAAGGTTCCCACCACCCCTTATAGGGACCAGGTGGTGAACCTGCAAGCGCTGCCCCAGGAGGAGGCAGACCCAGCCCTGTCATTGCTGTGTCCGGTGCGCACTTTATGCATCTATTTGTATCACACGCAGAGCTTTAGAATCTCTGAGCAGCTCTTTGTCTGCTTTGGTGCACAGCGGAAAGGAAGCGCTGTCTCCAATTAGAGGATCACCCACTGGCTCGTTGACACAATAATTATGGCATATCTCGCCCAGGACATGCCGCCCCCGGTAGGGCTATGAGCCCATTCTACCAGAGGTGTAGCGGCTTCCTGGGCCCTGGCCAGAGGTGCCTCTCTAACAGACATTTGCAGAGCAGTGGGCTGGGCAACACCCAACACCTTTGCAAGGTTGTACAACCTCTGGGTGGAACCGGTTTTGTCCCAGGTAGTGGCACGCAACACAAGCGGATAAGCCCGGGATAGCTGGCCGGGTGTATCGCTTGCACATAGCGCCTTCCACCTCCCTTGGAGCTGAAGACGTGTGCCATTAATTCCCAGTAGTGTTCACAAACTTTGTTCCCTGGTTGACTTCCTCCGAGCCCTGTGGCAGTCGAGTCTTCGGAGAGACTCGCTGCTGGCCCAGTACACGTGCTAACTATGAGTCCTGTTCTGGGGTAAGTGCTCCGCATGTTGCGGTTCCCTGTAAGGCTAACCCCATGTGATATATATCTTCCACTAGTTCGTTTCCCTGTTGGCAAACTGCATCTTCCTAGGGCAGAGCCCCTCTGCCCCAGTCTCCATGTTTGTAGTAACTCCTCCCCCGTTGAGTAGGATCTACCTTGAAGACTCTCCACATGGTCGGAAAGACCATGTGACGTATTCTTCCACTTAAATATCCCCCCCTCTCTTTGGGCGAGGTGTGGTCTCCACAGTGTCTTCCCCCTTGGGAGGGACACCCCCCGACTAGACCTGGCGTCCCAGTCAGATAATCCCCCTTCTTTTTTAGGGAGCGGAAAAAGAGAAAGGGAAAAGAGGCCACGACTGGGTTAAGCCTGTCTCTATCTTTTGGGTAGTCGACTTGTCCCTAAAGGGCCAATCGACACTCATGACTATGTTGGGGGAGGTTATGTGTCGACCTGGTGTGCTGGCTATGAGGCACACAGTAGTCTGCCCACCACACACCGCCAGTTCACATAACACAGTTCAGCCCATTGTGGCGTTTCGTATAGGGACCCCTAGTGTCACTATATTGACACAACGTCGAATGAGTGACAGATAGGGAACGTCATGGTTACTTGTGTAACCTCCGTTCCCTGATGAAGGGAACGAGATGTTGTGTCCCTCCTGCCACAATGCTGAACTACCCACTTAAATGGCCGGACCTTATATCGCCTCCTCAGCATAAAGCCTGAATGAGTGGTTGCATACCAGCTCCTTTTATACCCGTATGTCCGGGGAAGTGGCATGCAAATACCACTCACCAATTTTCATTGGCCTTTTATCAAAGACCAGAGGTGCCTCGGGCTCCCAAGAGTGACACCTAGTGTCACTACATCAACACAACATCTCGTTCCCTCCATCAAGGAATGGAGGTTACACAAGTAACTATGACGTTTTCTTTCCTAAGATGGAAATAAATGCATTTTGAGAAGAAAAGAGGAATATATGGTGTCAAATTTCAGCACTTTCAAAATCTGTGATTAATCGTGATTACTATTTTTAATCGACTGACAGCACTAGTATTAACTCAACTCTCTGATGTTTCTCTTAAAATTCTATATAAAGAAAAAGTAGCTTTAAAATGAATGTGGATAGCATAGCTTAGATCATTTGGTTTGGGAGAATTTGATGGGAAATGTTTGATTATCATCAATGTTTTAATTGCAGACTTTGGTATCTTGGCAAATCTGAGCATCTAAGTTTGTGACACTGAGTGTGTTAACATGCACAGTCTTACTCCATTTTTGCTTAATAAGCCGACAACATGTAAACATTATGTCATAAATAGTGTAAAGATATAGTCGATAAAGTAGATTTTTCCCCATTACTCCGATTTTGAATTGCATGTAAACCCCTTTACTGGCGTTCTTATCAGTGTAATCAGCGTAAATGCTGATTACTTGGATTTCTTTTGAAACTAGATGTGACGTGATATTATGCATAATTTCTCAGGAAACAAATCTAAGCAGAAGACTTAAGAAAAAGACAACATGTGCTTTCCATTTAATCCAATAGCTGTCAAGGTGAAACAACTAAGACATTAAAGATATCTCATTTATGATTTTTCTTTTCTATGAGTGGATATATTTTTTTCTTAAAGGATCTAGAAAGACACAGAGAGGAATAATAATGTGAAATGCTGCTGGACCATCAACAAATTGCATAACCCAGCAAACCTTGACATATTTGCTAATTTACCTTCTGTTTCACAAGCTGTCTCCTTCACCGCAACGACAATCCCTGGCTGTGCTAAAACAAACACTTGTCGTCATGCCAACAGGGTTGCCCAATGCTTGGAGACAATTTGCAAGCAGCTGTGGGGGGGTCTATCCTTTGCTGGCATTTACTTGCAGAAGTGTATTTCCAAATAATGCTCCATAAATATAAGCTATAACCACTGTATTAGAATATGATTAGGATTAATTAACAGAATTTTTACAGAAGAATTTGATACAATTATACCATTGTAAGTGCTTCACTGTAACCTCATTTTTTTTACTTATTTTTAAAGAAAAGGAGGGACGAGTCTAAATTAATTATTTTTTGGTAATCAACATTATGCCAAAAATTCTGTCGATTGAGCTTGACTTGTATTAAACTTAGAGTATTCCTCTAATGTCAATATTGTTACATTAACCTTGAAGTGAAAGATTTTTAATTTGATTAATTAATTTGATATCAATTTTAATATTATCACTGTGTAGCTCATTGCGCTCTATCAACTAATATCATATTTCATGTAAACTCTGGTTTACATTTATTTATAAGACTCAACATTAAATTCATTTATCTGTTTGATGTTATTGCCATTATGTTTAATCATTATATTCAATTTATATTTGGGATCCAAAGTTTAATTCACTAGTATAAATATTTATATTTTGCATTTTTCTAATTTAATAATTGAAAAAATATATTACTAATTGTTATCAACATTATAATTAGTATTTTTGGTATGTCCTCATTTAACTTTAATGACACTATGCACTTGCCCATCTCAAAAGCTGATTATTCCAGCATGATTTTAGAATGTCCTAAAGAGCATCATGTGTGCTTCAATGGAAGCAAGGAAATCTGACCTTTTGTACAAAGGAGTTGTTGGGCCTCATGTATTCAGATAGAAGACAAAGGCAGGCCTAACACAGTCGTAAAACCTAACTGAGGCCCACACACTCCGTCATAAATCTTACTGATAAAAACCACGCCAAAATTAAACAATGGGAGTCCAAAACAGACTACAAATCCCATGAAGCCTTGCTCAATAAAGGATTGAACTCTCAACTCCTATTGGATGAGGCACATGACAGAACGCCCCTCAACCATGACGTCATCAGGAGTAGAAATACCTCTGAGATGCTTCCGGGATTTGCTTTCAGCAACTTTGCTCACCATGTGTAGACGCAGCTCATCGCTGTTCTCAGGTGTATTCTCGTGGCACAAGGAAGTAACATCCGACTTGAAACTGTGGCCATACAATCTCCATCTCGCTGGATGAGTTGAGATTACTCTGTGTTCCACCAAACACTTTAACGGATCCGAAGGAGACCGTCGAGCAATCTGAATCTTCATCCATTTGCCTGCAGAAGTGAAGAGAAAAGATTTCTCTTCCCTCTTCAATCAAGTTGACATCGTTCATTTCTCCGCCAGCCCGCCGAGAATCAGCAGCCGTACCACCCGCCGACAGAGTGAGGAAACGGCCTCCCGTCATCACCCGAGCCTCGAGGAACCGAGTCGGTGTTAAAGGACGGATGAACACACATTCGTCTGCATCCTCATACAATTCAAGAAAGAGGTTTACGTCTGGGCAGAGATAGAATATTATAGTGTGTTATTCTTGTGTATCAAGGTTATTGCTTGTACAGTTTACGGACCGCCGAGTCCGCTCATTGCTGCTAATAATACTCAAGGTATTACTGTAATGTACTGTTATCACGAATGAGATCTGCTGTGTTGTTTTCCAACCACATTGGACTGTTGTGTATTTCCGCCATCGCGGGTGAGACTGGCACACTGAATTTATCCATTAAAGAACCAAAGACCACGGGATGGTTTACTAACAGTTGTTGATAAACTAACAGTTGCTTTCTCTCCCACGATCGTGAAACCGGCTTTGGTGTCGCCACTTTATTCTCTCTCTCTCTCGTACTAACCACACACACGCGCGACCCCTCACAAACATTCTCGCACACATTTTTGGCTAGTAGATAACTTTGTGATAAAGCTCAGCTTTGTCCCTAAGTTATCGTACAAGCGGAGATACGTGGTAAATGGGCAGATGCCATTGACCGGTTTCTCTCCGCCCACATTCGCGGCCATATTCTCTGGCCAGAAATCTCGCATGACATACTCTCCACGAGAGTCATATCCACCATTTTGTGCACGTCCCTCCTTACACACACACACACACACACACACACACATACACACACCCATTCTCTCTCTCTCTCACACACACACACACACACACCTTCCTCTCATTTATTATAGGATTATTTTGGTTACCATATCTAACCATGTCACTGTTTAGTTTGTAGTTGTAAGTTGGAAGTTTATTGACTGCATTGTATTGATTATTAATTGATATTACTGCATAAATAAACTTTGTTATATTTCAAAGAGAAGTGTTTTGGTTTGTTTTGCATACACCTGTGTCAAATGCTGATGGGATGTCAGTGTTCGGATTCAAGCCTTCATTGTTTTGTTTTTTTTGAAAATCGATATTCTTCAGATGTTGATTTTCCTTAGAGAACAATCTAATATTGAGACCGTTATACTATCTGGTTATTAGTCCCTGATTCCAGGGTGGTGCCCCGGCGATATTAATCCTCATTAATATTCTATTGATTTTTGATAATTGATCATTCTCTTTGATGATTTTTGAATTTGAAGGATCAATAAGCTAGTGTTAATTTTAATCAGTGTTTCATCTATGTTAATAATTGTTGATTTAAAGGATTAAAAAGCTAACACTGATTCTCATCAATGTTCTATTGATTTTAATAATTAATAATTATCTTTGATAATTATTAATTATTGCTAATAACCAAACCCGCTCTTGAACGTGGCGCACTACATTTTAATGGTGCGCCGTGTAACTTTTAATGAGTTAGATTCTATTAATTAATTTAAATATTAATTAATAACTAAAGAAATAATTATTAATTATTTCTGATAGTAACACTGATCTAAACAACCAGTAGAACCTACAGAGTTAACATTTCCATATTTGATTAGTGATCTAGAAATAGCACAGAATCACTGAAAGAAAAAAGATTTGTTTTCTCAACAACCATAACGTATGAAGAAAAAAAATAGTTTCTACTAAAACAAATGTACATATATATAAAGTTCTGAGCTTTACTTAATTTGAATTAATGAAAATAATAATACAAAATGTACATTAAAGGGGAACTCTTTGATTTAAAAATCCATAAAATTAAGATTTTAAGTGTTAATAACTCAATCAAGTACAAAATTGATGTTATGGGAAATATCCATAAGCCTTTGCACTTGAATGATTTAATTATGTTTGCTTCCTCAAAAGGAAATTACATGAGTGTTAAATTATTTGTTCCCAATAATTCATAGAGGTTTGCCTCCTATTTACCACATTTTTCCTTGCACATGTGAATGTGCTTACCTCAAGTGCAGGTCATTTTTATGCACACTTCTTTGTGGATATCAAGTTTATTAAATACAATTATTAAGTAGAATAATTTTAAGTAAATAAAGTTTAATGAACTGATACATTTGTGTAAATCTAAGGTTTTCTAGTTACGTTGACTTAAAATGACCATAAGTTGAATTTAATTTAAAAAGTGAGATGCAAAAATGCTACATATATATTTCAAGTAAATCCAACACATCATTTTGTTCTGTGATCTTAAATATTTTTATTCATTCTACATCAAGTGTTCAGCATGGTGGCTCAGTGGTTAGCACCGTCGCCTCACACAGGTTCGAGTCCTGGCTCAACTGGGCCTTTCTGTGTTGAGTTTGCATGTTTTCCCTGTGTTTGTGTGGGTTTCCTCTGGGTGCCCTGGTTTCCCCAACACATCCAAAAACATGCAGGTTAAGTAAATTGGAGACTCTAAAACTGCCCTGAAGGTGTGAGTGAGAGTCCCCCAGCCACTGGGGGTTGTGTCAAGGGCATCTGACATAAAACCTGTGCCAAGTCAAATATGCAGATCATGGATGGTCTTTTGTGGTGACCCCTAACAGGAGCAACCGAAAGAAGAGGAAGATTCATTCTACTTCAAGATACCAAGTTGAAACTAACAAAATACTGACTTTTTCACCTTGCAGATTCTCCTTTGTCATTGACGTTCTCTCAAAGGTCTTTCAAACAAGAACTTAAAATATGTCAGGTTTAGTTTTCAGTTTAATGTATTTAATCTGTGGCTTGTTTTCATACTGAAAACAGTCTGACCAATGAAATTTTGAGAAATCACCCTATTTCCCAGGTTCGACTGAAAAGTTGGACTTTCTATGGCCTATAATATGTAGCAGTAAGCAAATAAATTGTATTTATTTATTTTTTCATTCAAAGTTACTTTTTCCCCATTGTGGAACACTTTTAGTAGTTGTACATAAAGTAATCATAGCCTTGAAATGGTTGCCTCAACACAAAATATTTCCCTGATAAACACTATCATTATGTTGAGTAAAAGGGGACAAAAAACAAAACAAAAAAAAAAACATTGCGATTCTAGTGAGTAAATTGAGGTTAAGGTCGAACCAAGATTGTCTACTGGATCTGCAAACAAGGTAATCAGATTTTGCATCTGTTGGTATGTGGTTGTGAGTAAACGAAAAGCTTCCAGTGGCACTGGCTGAAAATCTGTGTTCTCATTAAGCTAATTGCATCAATCTCCACATCCTCTCCCCCCTTTCACCTGCATGCTTATTAGGCACAGCCTTCACATTGGTGACAGGTCATTTGCTTGGGCAGTGAGTTTCTGGTTAATCGCTCGTCAAATGGAAACAGCCGGCAGTTGAGTTCTGGTCACTAGAGTTCAATGGTATTGCTTTGAGCTAACGCTAACTTTGTAACCCTTTCTCCATTGCTTATGTTCTGACAACACAAGACATGATAGATCTATGAAGAGACGTTGCCCTTCATGATTGGATTAATGATACAGAAGCGATGTCCGTCTGTCCACCTACTCACACACCTTATGCACTGGAAGGATTTAACAAGATTTAACAGTAATTTCTTACAAGAAATTACTGTATTCAGAATCTTACCATCAAATCAATGCAGGTTAGGTCTGCAAGCTAAGTTTCTAATTTGCTATCACCACACAACCAATTTAAAAACACAACAGCATTCCCTTTGATTAGTATTCCTTTCAGCTGGGAACTTGGACCTTATTTACTGAATTAATTTTCTCCCAGCCAGTGTAATAGCCAGTGTAATAGTCTTATATAACACAACTGGATATGGAAAAAATAAGCTAAGCTTAGCGTCTGATTCTAAAGTCTAAATACTGTACACTGTTAGACTAATCCGCCTGAAACTCAAAATCAACTTAAAACTTCCACTAACTTTCTCAAACTTGCCTCCAAACGGAGTACCATCATTAATGTTTAACATCACTATGTCACAAGGGACAACATGACACATTATAGTTTTTTAATAATTCATATACTATTACTATTGAGGCTGTGCTTTGTCATTGAACCTGTGAGCACATAGCAGCAAGTTGTCACATCAACACTAACATATTCATGGAAACAGACTGTTCTATTAATAATAAAAAAAAAAAAAAAAAAAAAACAATAATAATAAAATAAAAACATTTATGTGGCTAGATAATATTCAGTCACAACAGGAGTTACAGTTAGAGTTTAAATAATGCTTCTCCATGATCTCATTAAACCCTTGCTTATAGCTTCAATCTCAAAAGGGAACCATGGGGACTTGACAAAACATGCAACACTTCCTGCGAGCTATGTATCAAAATGCATGTGCGGTTTCAATCTGAGAAGAGATCATTTGCACCATGAGTATTCTTTTATCAAGTGAGAAAAGGCAAATGTCTCCCTCAGTGCCACTCATTCAGAAGAAAGCAAAAAGTTAATTGGCTCCTTTCTGGTCAACTGGGATTCATTTCAATTAACAGGAAAAACAGCTGTTAATTTTGTGCCACAAAGATTGTGGTCTTCTGTTTAATTGCTTGCAGCACAGCGACTTCTTAAACAGAGTAATCTGAGAGTAATATAACTGAGTGGATATTTTAATTGTTTCACGCTTTCTCTCTCTATGTAATACATCTCGCTTGTGAATTACATGTTTAGCATCTCAATGTGTATCTGTCTCACTGACAATGTTTGATTCCAAGAGGCTGGTGACCAAATCTTTTTGCTTAGAATCAGCAACAAGTTAACAAAGTGATTTGTAACTAGTGCACATTTCATCCAAGGAGGTCTATAATACCTGGAGAAAGCGATTCGTTTTCAATGGTAGTTGCTCAGCTGGCGAAGACTCCTTCAGGAACTACTTGCTGCCATCTTTGCTCATGGGCGGTCAGTTTTGGACACTGACGTTTTTGAACCAGTTATCTCAGCCTTTTAAATACCATGTGACTGATCGCTCTGATGAGATGAAGCTTTCCACTTGAAACGTTACCTGCTTGCTTAAGGATAAATTCAAACATTTGTGGGAGCAGCAGCAGTGTGCAAACCTTTTGTTCAATATCACTGACCACTCTGGTGAAAATGGAGAAATATGCTCCCAGAATGGCGTAGTTACGGCATCCACCAGCTGGGGTTAACTGGACCATATGGCTAGCTGGACCATGGCTCATAGCGTCAGTTATTTTCCTCTCATTTGACTATTGCACATGATTTTATTGCTTGTGAGCAGTGAAATTTAATTAAATGTAATCCATGAAAACATCAAACTATAACCTAATTAATGGATTTTCTTGTTTGCTAGATTTCATATCTAGAGATTTGAGGGGTTCTTTTGACATCGGCTAATAAGCAACACCCCAGCAACTGCATAGCACCATCCTGGCAACCAACGAGAAAAGCTAGCCCTGGCATTGAGGTTTTGCACACATTCTTCCAAAAATGAAAAGAAAAGAAAAGAAAAGAAAAGAAAAAAGTCTAAATGTAGTTTTTGGTGAAAGAGTGCTGACTTATGAGGCAATGTAAATAATTTGTAATGTTTTATCACTATGTGTGTTTTGAATGATGTTTTGCTGTAAAATGTTGTGTTTTCACCATCACCATAAATTCACCATCAGGGTGATGAGTGTTTGCTTTGATTAAGTTTGGTTAGTTAAAATTTGACTTAACTTATTAAAGGTTGTACTTGTTAACTACACCACCCTATAAGTTGGACCAACTATTTGATACTGTATCTTGGTGGGGCTGACACACCATCTAATGTCTAAAAGTAGATCTGCTTAAAAAAATAAATTATTTTTATATTAATTTAAAAAAAAATATTGAAAATTATGGACAGCTGTACTTAAAAATGCATGTTTATTGAACTTAATAAACATTGATATTTTTGAGTGTGCTGCACTTATTGTATTGAGTTCATGGAACTTACAATCCAACTTGAAATAAGTTAGTGCAACTAATTTGCCTGAAGTTGATTAAACTCAAAAATGCTTGCAGCTTTTACTTTTTTAAAGTTTACTCGACATTTTTTTTTTTTTTTTTTTTTTCAGTCACACAACTTCTTGTATGCTAAAAAAACTAGTCTAAGTTTTGGCAGAAATAAATAAATAAAAATAACTAACTAATCACAGAGCGTTTGCTAAGTGCACTCAGAATCAGCACAAGCAGGAGGCTATCAAATTCCTTCAGAGCTTCAGAAGCAGACAAATTGAAGCTTTTCTACCACACAAGGAAAGCAACTCACTCTTCAGCTTACATGATATTTCTTTTAAGTTCTGCAATTTTCTCTGGCAATTCTATGGATCAAAAGCAGATGTGAAAAAACAAAGGTGGAGGGAAATCACTTATTTATTTGCATGTGCTGTCTGCGTTGTTTTACAGCAGTACCCAATTTATTAAAAGAATTCTGCAAATAAGGTAACAATTCAAACATGCCCTGAAAATTTGTGGAATGCATATGCGGTATCGTTTATATGGAAAGGGGCCATATTCATGCTAAAAAGAATGACAATGACATAAATGTCATTGGTACAGCGCAAAACTTTCATGGGAAGGTTCATAGTGTACCATGAAGCAAACATAAATATTTCACCTGCTTACAAGGTTTAAGCTATCTTGAACTATGCAAACAGACAATTTCTTTTGGTACTAATAGTCATGCATAAAAGAAAAAGAAAGAAAACTGTTAAAATAGCTGATGAGTTTATTGCAAGTCAATCAGCTCGAAGAAATGACTTCCGATGTAATAGATTAACTGAGTGAATATTTTAAGAGTGGGTGATTAATTACTACAATTAATTATTAGATACTAGAAATGGAAGTTGGACTGGATTGCATTAAGGTTTTTGATTGAAATAGAAAGCACATATAGTCAGTTTCAGCATATTGACATTACCTCTACTTTTAATCATCTTGTTGCGCTTTCTCACTCCTGTCTATTCCCAAAAATAGGATGGTTTGTAGAGAAAGAATGACCTGCAGATAAGAAACCTGAAATAGGACATACTTGCAAGCTAGAGTTGCAGAGTTTGCTTTTCCAAAGTTTGAAGTGAGATGTTATCCCAAGATCCTCACAAACATAAATATCACCCAGGCCCCAAGAGTAATGAAGCCGACAGCCTCTGTGTTATTAACAATGCTACATTCAAAAAGGCATTAGTAACCTTTAAAAATACACACCCACACATCTGTTCTTTTGTATGTATGGAAACTTTTCTATACATTTACAGACTTTTAAAATGTTAGATGTTTTTATGAATTGAACAGCTGGTGTCAACATGTTGTTCATTTCTCCCTCTCTATTATCTAATTATATATATATATATATATATATATATATATATATATATATATATATATATATATATATATATATATGTTTTTTGTTTTTTTTTTACATATACTTTATATTGCTGTGTGATGGCCTTGATGCAATCCTCTCGAAGCAGTGTTTTCTGTGCAATAAGCAGCTGATGTGTGCTGGAATGTTTGAAAAACAAATTCTGCAGACATAAATCAATATGCACACCTACTGTTTGTGGTTTATGAGACACATCCTGCAAATAATGACAACAAACCCTTGACACAAAAAACAGTGTGGAAAGTAAAAAAAAAATAGAAAATGGTTTGTTGCATATGAGGCTTTGAAAAAAATATTTTCCACAACAATACAGTTTTGAGCAATTGCACAAATCCAACAGACTACCATAGCACACATCTATAAATCGATAAATGCTGAAAAGGCAGAGTTGATCAACGGAGACCCCACTGCTTCCCTGAAATTTCCAGCTAAAACGTAAGAACAGTGAAACTAAAACTCAAAGCATAAAATATGAATGCTGAATTCTTGACCAGCCAATTAACTTGTAAAATGAACACAAGTTCTCTGTGAAATGATATATCTTTTATTATTAACATAAAGATTTTCTTAAAAGAATATTCTGGGTTCAATACAAGTTAAAGGAATAGTTCCATACAATGAGAGTGAATGGGTGCCATGAAGCTGCTGGCTGTTTGACGGTCCTAAAGTCATATTTAGGCAGCATAAAAGTAATCCACATGACTCCAGTCAATCAATGAATGTCTTCTGAAGAAAAATCGATAGGTTTGTGTAAAAAATAAATAGATAATTAAAACTTTATTAACTTTTAAAAAACACTTCCTGCTACCAGTCAACCCATCACAGAGCTGTCGCGTGACGTAAGTGTTATAGTGCGTTCACGCGAGAAGGAAGCACGCGCTTTGTTTATATCAGAGGAACGAACGTCACACGAGAGTTAGGTCATTTCAATCAGTTTTCCCAGCGCTGGCAGGAATTAATGATTTATAGTTTTAATTTTCGATTTGTTTCTTACACAAACCTATTGATTTGCAAATGTGCTTATAAAAATCTTCATATCGGTTATTCTGAAGAAGGAAAGACTTACAATTCTGGGATGGCTTAAAGGTGAGTAAATCATGAGAGAATTATCATTTCTGGGTGAACTAATCCTTTAAGCTTAATCGACAGCATTTGTGGCATAATATTGATTACCACAAAAATTTATTTTGACTTGTTCCTCCTTTTCTTTAAAAAAAATAAAAAAATAAAAAATCTGGGTTACTGAGAGGCACTTACAATAGAAGTGAATGGAGGCCAATTTTTGAACATTAAAATACTCACTTTTTCAAAAGTATAACCACAAGACATAAACAATATACACGTTAACATGATTTTGGTGTGATAAAATCGCTTATTAACCTTTTCTGGGTAAAGTTATACCCAGATACAACTTCTTTGCAATGACACTGTAATGTCAACAAACCCTAAAACCCTAAAATAACTGTAAAAGTTACACTTTAAACAACTTTACAGCTTAAATAATACACAAGATTAACAGAAGAATTAATGTATGTGCTTTTATAAAATTATATGCTTCAAATTTCTGCTTTTAAACCCTCCAAAAATTAACCCCATTCACTTTTATTGTAAGTGCCTCATTTTAACCTATTTTATTTATTTTTTTTAAGAAAAGGAGGGACGATTCAAAATTATTTTCTACATTATGCCACAAATGCTGTTGATTGAGCTTAACTTGTATTGAACCCGTGATATTCCTTTAAAGAAAGTTCACCCAAAAATGTTGTCATCATGTGGTTCCAAACCCATATTATTTTCTTTATTCTGTGAAACACAAAAGGAGATCTTAGGAGATCTTTTCATACAAGGTGATTTATGGTGATTTATACTGCCATGCTCAAAATACAGAATATGTACATACTATATATGTCAGACAGACATCTTTGGCTGCTGCATTGCATCTTGTTGTTATTGTCCAGTGTCTTGTGCATTCATTTTTTTTAGGCTGTTATAACGTAGTCTGTTACAAAAAGTATAAAAAAAATACCATAATGAGTTTTGTCATTATGTGAAGAGTTGCTGGCCAACTCAGTGAAAGAATGCTCAGAAAGCGTGTCTCTCTGCTCCTCCTCGAGTTTACTGTAAGGCTGGTGCCAAAATGTCTGGACCCAGTAACACTGCTTACTGAGAAAACAAAGAAATTTAGAGAAAATCATCAACTTTTTCACAAACTGTACAACTGTTTCATATAATTTAAAAGGTCTCAACTGATACAATGGTCTCATTCTCATAACAATAGATTACATGGTAACAAAGATCTGAGAATTAATAGAAATTCTGTCTGAGGCTGGGGGTGTGCCTGTCCTCTTGGCATTTCATCCAAACTTCCTCCTGTATGCAGATAAGGTGGAACCCCATGGTCATCGAAACCTATTCACTTCCAAATGTCTTTTGTTTACCATTTGGCCTATTATGTTTATTGTGTCTGGGTACTTAAGAAAGGTTTGCAAAAGCATCAGGGAATCTGCAGTCAGAATTTCCGCACGATTGCTGTGTGTCGTTTCTCCCAGGAAGGTTTCTCTGACTTGTAATCTATTTTTATGATGTATGTTATGTTGAAATTGGCTTTGATTAAATTTCTATTGATTAATCCTATGATTTAAAGCTGTAATCCTACCTGGCAAATAAATTGTTAATTTTGATTACTCAGGATTCTCCTGAACTCATTATTTCCAGTAAATTATGAGGAGTCTGGTGTTATCGCAATCGGCTGACCAGGATAAGAACATTAATGAGGCCCATGAATGAGAGAAGCTGCAGGCGCATCATCTGGGACCATCAGTCACTGACTTATCATTTACCTTAGCAAGTATGTGACTAAGCATAATGATATCAGTAAACCCTGCAAACTCTGACTTCGAGTGAACTGGCTACATTGTTCCTGTGAGATCTACGTATAAACACTGACTGGCATATGACTCTATGCAACATCAGGTCACATCTAAAATAATGATCAGAAATGGATTGGAACCTTAGTCTAAATTTGAGCTCCTCTAAAATTGGAGTCAGATTAAATTAAGCCACTCTACTGGAATCTATCCTCGTTCCAGTAGGTGGTCTTTACATTAGTGTTATTATTTGAATAAGCATGCACCACTGTTTTTGTCGTGGCTGATTGAACCAAATGTATTTTCAAAGCGCAGTTAGTTTGACTGGAGATGCCATATGCATCACATTTTTTTAATATGTTGTGTTAAATTGAAAATAGTTTTGAAGACACCACATTCTGTTCCATACAAGCTGCGCTACGTCAAGCAGTTTAAAAGCAAGAACACGCCTGGTGTGTGTGCACTTCTCCAGAGTGTTAATTCTCTGCCCTGTTGCTGTCACGTCACACATAATCATTACAGATCATATTTTTCATGATCAATCATTGCTGTCACTTCCAGGTACTCGGGTAATCTTTCCCATCCCCAGTTTGTACGAAATGCGGATAAGTAAATGATGATATTCTTTTTAAAGATTCCTATTAGTGCTGATCAATAAAAAAATGCATCTCAAATCGTTATTGTACAGCCAACAAAACAACCTGACAACCTGATCAAACATCAAAACTCTATTAGAAAGAACATAGAAACACTTACAACAAACAACATTAACCATCAATACTTAGGGAAAATCTTATATTCCTATAACTTATATTTATATAACTTTTATGAGCTGGACACATTCCCTGCACTCCCATTTGTTTTGTACTGCCATTGTTAGTTATAACGGTGTTTTGTTATTATTTTTATTTGTAGCACTGTGTTATTTGTCAAGGGAAAGGAAGAATCGTCATCATAAATTGGAAGCTTTTTTCAGCTAAATCTATTCTCATTGTAGTTCACAGAGGTCACAGCTAGAGATAATACTTTCAGCAATTTAGATAAAAACAAATTTGGAGAGCATCATATTAATGCAGAGAAAAAAAGCTGCTTCATCTCCTTCAGGTAATTGATCATACTCAAAAAACAAGCCTAAAACTGCAAGCCTCCCATGAGACTTGGATGCACAGCACTTTAGAGAGCTTCCAAAGAGTGAAATTGATTATGGTGAGGCAAGGTTGATTGACAGATGTCAAGAAAATAGAATGCATTTGCAGTCAGTGCAGAAGATCCATCACCATTAGCCAGTTATGTATATGTGTCATGAGACGAAGGGTCACGTAAGCCCTGCCAATACCTGCAGTCAGCGTTTCAAGCACAATAAATCAACCCAAGCCATACATCTCTGAGAGAGGGTACTATATTATATCAGAAGACTGCTGGCATGCTTGTTATGTGCACTAATACAGGGTTGCTCTAGTCTTTGAGCTTTCTTAAAAATTGGAGTGTTTTACAAAGAATGACTGAGTGAAGGGTGTGTCTAGCCAGCATCTTTTTAACAGTTCACAGACATTTTCGGTAGTGTGAATTATTCTTGAACTATCCGTCACCAAGGTATGAATCGGCATGAAATGTTGGCACTTTTCTATGTCTACTATCAAAATCAGACAACTGCAACAGGTAAAGCATTACCCTGCCGAAAAAACGAAACAAAATGTTTAGTATACCAGTATACATGTTGCTCCAGGTTGATTAATCAGATTGATTGCACTTAGAATTTAGCAACAATAGGTCGAAAGTTTTGCTGTTAAAATCATTTTGTGCTTAAAGAAATTCGAATCAATGCCCCTCAGTGTCCCAAGCTGGAAGTGTTGTTGAATGTATGAGCATGTATAAGCTCCAATTTCTGGGTGAAATGTCCACAGAGTGGTGCCAAAAGCAAGTTGAATTTTTAATGGCACATTCTAAAATTATTTACTATGAAGGTACGTATGCACACACCACGAGCCTATCGTCTCCGGAGGCTGTTAAAAATTCTGCAGTGGCACGGAGCTCAACTCGACCCAAATAATTATCAAATTACATATATTATTAACTCAAGTCATTACTGGATGATATATTGTTGTGTATGCATATCATTCATAGAGCCTACACAATGTATTATCAGTTACAAGTATGTCTTTTTGTAGTTTGACAGCATAAATGAAAGACCTATTCAACACTACATACAGTGAAATTGCCATTTCAAATCATTCAGTTTGCACAGTTACACCAGTTTCATACACTAACCTGCAAACTCAGAAACATCACTTTGTTCATTTTTAAGGTACAAAAACCTCTATAACTTTGGACTGCCATCATAATATGTATCTGTGATATGTCACGACCAGCTTCAGAAAATGTTATGTCGTCCCCTTGTGGTCTCCCAAAGCTATTACGTCACACTACATTGAATGGAATACAACTGGTAGTGAATTGAAGCACACAAATTAGGCTTCTAATTTAAATGCCGGCTAATGGTAATATATCGATGCCTAAAAAATTTTTCTATAAAATAATGTGCTAATCAATAATTGACATATCAATATTTTATGACATTCCTAGTGCTGGTCTAGCTAGTGGACCAGCACTGCATTGCTGTTTAACCACAACGCTCAGCGGGTCAACCAGTAAGATCTCTCTGATGAGGCTGGCTGTCCAAAGAAGTTTTGCTGGTTGATCTAGTTAACAAGCCTGGTAGATACACCAGCATCCTATGCTGGGGACCAGTGACCAGAACACAGCATATGCTGGAGACCAGTTATTGTGGTCTTTACAACAGGGTTTTCAACAAACTAGATTCAACTCACTAATTAGCCATTTAGTAGACACATTTATACAAACTTATCACAGGGACAGTCACCCTGGAAACACTTAGGATTTAGTTCCTTGTTCAAGGGCATAATTGTGACAGTTCATGGACACTTCTTGCACTATTTGAACCTGCAACCTTTTGGTTATTAGCCTGAAGCTTAAAATTGAGCTATACCCAACTATATAGAGAGTGCCTCAAAGTCCACTAGATATCCTTTATGATATGCCAGCTCCTTAGTCTAGGAGTAGATTTCGACATCATCCAACCACCACAGTGAAATATTTCAACCCACACTCTTCTCTGGTCAGGCTGTACATTCACAGATATCTGCCATTTACTGAGCACAGGGTTGCCTAAAGAGTCAGCCTGACCTACTGCCATCCCCCTCCTGGCTGCCTGCTCTGAGAGCGGGTGCAGACAGCCCTGGCCAGACTGTGGATCTGAGGCCCTTCTGCCAGCCAAATTACTGCCCACCAGTGCTTGAGTCACATACAAATGTCAGCTATTCACTGGCTCATAAAGGGGAGAGGAGTTAAATGTCAAGTAATGCCTTTTAAACTAATTGCCTTTGTAACCAAGGTTACTAGGGAGTAAACTAAATTAAACTGAAAGAAAAAAAAAAAGGAAAAATGAATGATAACACTGGAATTATATGAATTAAAATTAATATACAGCATTTTTCAATTTCCATTATCAAAACTGATGTTGAGAACCAATGACAGTGACTTTTGAAATTAATGTCATCAAATAGGAAAGAGAGAGTAGATGAAATTAGATTAAGCTCCGCCCCCCACACCATGTTCTCACATCGCGCTAGGTGGTACACTCTTTTTCGCCACTAGGCACAGAGGAGAGCAGTCATTAAACCTTGCTCAAATTCACCTCCTGCTTTAGAGGCTGTGAATGAGCACCTGATCACAGTTAGAGTGAAGATTTAATCTGAAGAAATTTAGTATTCCATATGCTTCATTGTAAATTCACTATATTAGATATCAAATTGATTCCAAGTGTTGAGTGAAACTTTTCTCCATTGAAATCATCTGGTGCAATCATCAGTGCTGTAAATCAACGGTACTGCTGAAAAATGATATGAGATGGTGAAACCCCTAATCGGGGATTCCCGACCCTAAAAATATACAAGGATAACTTGGAATTACAGAGAAATTCACCATTGTGAATGTCGGACTTCACGCACCAGGAGATGAACCTCTGCGTGTGTGTGCGATCTTATAAATGATCCTTGGTGAGTGAGATCTCCAAAAATATTCATCTAACAATGCTATCAATCCAACATTGATAAAAAATATGAAACATTTGAGATGGATTGATGTCGATTGTGTTAATAAGATAATGAATCGCCAATACGTGTGTGGCCATGCTTCTCACGTAATGCTATTTAAACATGCACCAGAGTTTGGCCATGTCAGCATCTATTTAAAACAAAATTGAGCTAAAAGAATAAATGCACAGAGACAGTGAGAGAGAACACATGATTTTATTTGAAGTAAAAGTTAAAGGGTATAGAATTCAGATACATGTTCAATATGTTGTGAAGTATTTGAAGTGTGTGATCTGCAAAACCAAATATTGTTGTATTATGTGTTGATAATATGTGGTTATAAGTTGGTCTTGAAGAGATGATTAATGAATCTTTTGGCTTTGTGTTATGCAAGGCCGTTTATTTTATTTATTTTTATTTTTTCTTTCTTTCTGTTTCCCTTGCGTGTGTCTTCAACTGGACGTGACAACTTCTGTGCTTCAACACTATTGGATGTGATCTTATCCTTGCACTGAATATCCTCTTGAGTGTCAAATGGTGTTTTGCAGCAAGCCAACCAAACGATTCTGTACCCTGTGAACTGAATCACTTGTGTCATCAACAGAGTGGTAGGAAAATTGTATTCATTTTACTTTGAACATTAAACTCCACGAGAACTTCACAAGACTCGTTGAACCGATTCATTCACAAGAGTCGATTACCTGAACAGATTCACTCAAAAGAGTTGATTACCTGAACTGATTAATTGAACTGATTCAATTATAACTGAGCTAAATATCTGAACGGTGTCATTGAACTGATTAATTTGATAATTCCTATTTGTACCAAATATTTTTTTTCAGTTGTTACAAGACTGAATTAATTGACTAGAGTTTTGAACCTTGAGTGATCTGATTGTGAACAACTTACTGATTGTAACCCAACTGAATGATTGTAAATATTGAACTGAACCATTTGAACGTTTTTTTTTTCTTTCATGTTATATTGCTTTGTTTTGTTTTCTAAGAGTTGAAAGTGAGTATGTTTTGTTTTTAAAGAGAGAAAAAATAGTAGGAT
Organism: Myxocyprinus asiaticus; assembly: GCF_019703515.2. NCBI lineage: Eukaryota > Metazoa > Chordata > Actinopteri > Cypriniformes > Catostomidae > Myxocyprinus > Myxocyprinus asiaticus. Next base: position 13,326,441 of record NC_059350.1, read on the forward strand.
TCTGTGTCAGTTATTCACCCCCTGCTCTTCTCATTCCACATAGAGGAAGGCCACATACTCTTTTTGATGCCAACTCATCAACAATTACAGATACTTCACAAAAGGAAGGGCTGGGACATTAGATTGTTTTCTGCAAATCAATGAGCATTATCAGTACGTAAAAGCATGCTGACAGCTCAAAGTTCTTGACTCATATCCAATGCAATCAAAGCAGAATGCTAGTGCAGACAACAGTGGAAAAATGACTAATTAGTGTGTCACAACTTCAGATGCACAGACTTTTTCTGTTTACTGCAGAGTTGGAAGAACATTTTGGATGCCGCAATAATATATTTAAATAGTTCAGTGGCTAATTAAATTGAGAATCATTCTTCTCATGCTTTAAAAACCTTCACCCAAAAATGTAAATTCTGTCAACATTTAATCAACCCTCATGTTGTTCCAAACCCATTTGGCATTCTTTCTACTTTGGAACACAAAAGGAGATGTAAGGCAGAATGTAAGCCTCATCACCATTCACTTTCATTCTGGCTTACATCTCATTTTGTGTTCAACGGAAGGAAAAAAAAAGCCATATAGGTTTGGAACAGCATGAATGTGAGTAAATGATTATATAATTTGAAGGAAGGTTAAAAGATATACCAAACCACAAATGCTTGTAATCCTTCTTCGTGGGATTTTAAATGATAAAATAGCCTCGCCTCAGCCTCTTAAGCTTCTGCTCATGTTTAGCAGTGGAGTAAAAAGGGATTACATGCACTTAAATTAAAGACTAAATGAGAGTAGGACAATAATCCGGATACATAAATAGAGGGACCTGGCTAATTGTGTTCGGGATTCAGTTGCTTTCTGTAGTAATTACTTCATAAAGTGGTTGATTACATCCGCTTAGACTGAGAATGAGCACAAATGTATATTTTCTCAAGCAGGTATTTTGCATGTTGGTTTCCTACTTCAACATTTTCTTGAATTGGAATATGTTTTGTGAATTCTATCCTCCAAAGTAAATAGCCTTAATTTAGAGATCAGGGTGGCCTCCCTAACCCATGCACAAAAATGTGAAAAAAAAATATATATATATATATATATATATATATTTTATGTATACTTTACCATTTCAAACTCATAAAGAAAGTAAAAATGTCTTGTGGAAAAACTGTCGTAGAAGAGAAATGAAGGCACAGCAGAAGAAATTTAGAAAATTAATTTGTACATTAGTTCAGCAAAGTGAGTAATTCACTGCACAGCTTTTTTTGTCACAGCTGACAAAGAAAATAAACTCTTCGGAGCTTCATTTGAGTTTTCCAACTAATATCTGAAACTGACTCACAAGTGGGTGAACTGTGAAAATTAGCAAGCTTCAAGGCAAGATGTCAGTCATAAAATCTGATTATTATTCAGTCCACTGCTCATATAAAGAACAGAGTCAAACTAAGAAATTTGAGGATAAAACCGGAAAGTCAAATCCAACTGGCAAGTCAGGATTTTCTTTCTTTCTTTCTTTCTTTCTTTCTTTACAAAAGAGAAAAATGTGGGGAAAAAAAGAAATTATGTGATGGAAATTAGAGTCAGTTTACAAAAGCGACATTCTGCAAATATCCAAGAGAACTGAAAAGGGTCAACCAATCGACCAATTTTCTGCACTGTAATGAAAAATCTCACCAACCTTCCAGCGCTACAATAAGCTCACTTGCATAAAGGTAACACTTTATCAATCCATATGTTTGCATCTCATCAAGGTTTAATCACCCCTCTGAGAGAAAATAATCACACTGTACAGCTAAAGAAAATGAGGATACGGCATATGCATGGCTAAGCTAATCCATGTCTGCACACATTGAGCAAATGTTTCCAAATTGTGAATTCAAAGACAATAATGTTGATTGGTGCAGAGGAACACCTCAGCTAATAAAGGCTTCATTACCTTTATTTTGTGCATTTTTTTTAATTTTTTTTTCTACTTTAAATTTGTCAATCTTTATGTCCAGTGATTAATTTATTTGTCCTATGAATAGGGATAAATTATCAGTAATCTTAGATTTAGTGATCTAAAATGTGAGTTAGTCTCTACCTGTTGATCTCATAATAAGCAAGTCTGGTTGTTACAGCTGCTTGTCAAGTACTTTTCTCTGTTGACAGTACATTTATGTCTGAGGCATGCTACTTCTCTTTTGATGAAGATGGTAGACTTTTTACATCGTAAAGATTCTTTCTCTTCTTCCAAATAGGAACACAAACAAAAGGAATTTTTATTCTGTGTTGCAGACTGTGCTCTTTGGACACACAAAGAGAGCAGAAGAGTTGAAGGGAGTTATTTTGCCCTCTTTTATGTTATGCCTCTGCAAAAGTTGCAGCAGCATTACAGCCATACATGCTTGGAAAAAAGACACATAATAAACCTTAAATTAGGCAACAAATTTGGATTTAATCATAGTCTTTTTCTAAAATACTGTTTTAATCGTGGACACACATTTCAACCAGAATATTGTTACTTATTACAAATTAGTCTTTTTTAAAGGCCTGTTTACACCATGAGAAAAATGAAAAAGCTGAATGAATCAGTAATGAAGGGTCTTCACACCAAGAGCAAAGCAAAGCAGCACTCCAGTCATTCTTGTGCTCATTCGTTTTTGTATAGCAAGCCAGCACCTATCTGACAATACAGATACCACTCTGTAATGTAAAATAAAAAATCTGACAATATAGATTTCATGTGCTTCAATGCAAGCTACAACCCATCTGATAATACAGATATTGCTTGCTTCAATGCAAAATAAAAGGGTCAATGATGTGAAGCTCATTTTCTTGCCCAGATCTCTTAAATTATAAAAAAAAAAGCATTACAAATGCAATTAAAAAAATAAATAAAATAAAAATAACTTGAATACACCTCTTCTATAATTAACACGTTTTTAATTACTGTTTTGGCAAGAGGCAGGAACCATTGATTACTGGCAGATTTACATTCCCTTGACTACTGCCACTGCTGTCTCCTAATCTGACTGTGTTTGGTGGAAGGTCACGTGATCCATCGATGGCAGTTTCTGCCAGCCAGCTAAAGATTGAACCCCTTCTCAAGCTACTGAATGTGTGCGTTTGTCCGTTTAGTAATGCACCGACAGAGTACCATCACCTGTATCAGCAGAACTTGCTCACTCTCTTGCAGCAGCATCTCAACTGTTGAGTTTAGTTTGGCAATGCTGCAGACAGTGTAGTTCAGTTTAAAATTGGTGAAAAATGTAATGGTTGTGAATGTGATGACAACAACAATGACATTTGTGAAACAAAATAAGAATAATCCATCAGGGCAAATCCACAGCGAGAAAAGTTTAGATACTCACGTTAACCCACGTTAAATCAAGTTCTGCTGACAAAACATGTCAAAAATCAAATATGGCGCTGCTTTGAAAAAGGACTGTGTCCTTTTTGCAAAGCAGTGCCATATTTGATTTTTGACATGTTTTGTCAGCACAGCAATCCAAATCACATTTAACAACCATAGAACCCTTTGAAGAGAATGTAAGTTCCCATCCCCAACAAACACATTGTCATTCACATCAAAAATTTAAAACGGCACTACTTTGAATAAGGTCCATATGCAACCAGAAAAAGTGTGCATGTGGGCCCTTATTATTTCATTACATATTTTAATGGTAAGTGATTTTTTATTTTTTTTTTCTAATGTAAAAACAAATAAAAAAACTAAAAAATAAAAAAAACTTGCTTTGTTGTTAGACTAATTTTGATGCTGGTAGGCTATAAATCCACAGGTACGCACTGTTTTTAATTCAGAGCAAAATATGCATGAATGAATGAGAATGAATAAATAAATGTTGGACATCATATCCTTACTGTTAAACATACAGGGTTCCGGTGGTCATGAAAAACTTAGTAGCAGGGAATTCCCAGGTCTGGAAAAGTTATAGAAATTAATAAAACCTTTAAAAGTCTTTGAAATTTTCTGTAGTGATTATTATTTTTCCACATTGTGCTCAGCTCTAAAACAATTAATCAGCTAGAAATTGATATTTTTGAGTGCAATCTCTATAAAATATATTACTAATTATTAGGGGCAGGGGAATACATTATTTGCAATTAGGAAGACAAAACCATATTACTGTGCACAAAGTCTAAGAGGTCTTTTTTTTTTTTTTTTTCAGCTGAAATGTCAAGTAACTTTCTTAGTTTTAGCAGAAAAAATAAACAGAATGTTGCACAAGCGGTTGACTACTTTCTTCTTCTTTAATCCTTAGCTGGCGATTGGGGAGCAGATTGTCCTCTCAACCAATATGCTGCTGTAGGTGCCACTGGATTCCATGTGTCATTCATGATACGCTTCCACTCTTGGCGACTGGTGGCGAAATTTCTAACCTCATTGATGGTCATTCGCTGGTTCCGTAGGTCTTCCTCAATGTGTTTGAGCCACGTTTTCTTCGGTGCTGCTCATTGAACCCTCCAATAGACAGGTCGCTCTCGCCAGAGGAGCTTGTGTGGTAGCCAACTGGTGTTCATTCTGCAGACATGGCCAAAACAGTGCAGTCTGTGTTTTTGGATTTGTTCTTCAACTGAAGGTTGATGGTCGCACTTTGTCCGAATAGTCTCGTTAAGGTGGCAATCAAGAAGAGAGACACCCAGGATCTGTCTCAGGCATCGCATTTGAAAGACCTCAAGCTTTTTCATGTCTGGATTGAGCAGAGTCCATGTTTCCGGACCGTACAGGAGAATTGGCAGGATCAGTGTTCGGAAGAGGCAAATTTTGGTCTTGATGGAGATATTGGCCTTCTACCAGATTCACCATTTGAGCGAAGCAAACACTGCTGTTGCTTGGCCAATCCTGCTATGGACTGCGGTGGTAGATGCCACTTTATTTTCCTGCACCAGCGATCCCAGGTATTTGAATTCTTTGACCTGTTCAATTTGGGCTTCATTGAGGTGAACGTTGGCCTGTGATCCATCCGTGGTCATAACTTTGGTCTTTTCCACATTAATTCTTAGACCGTAGGATTGGGCGAGGCGATGTGGTAAAGGATGTTGGTAGCCTCTGCATGCATGTCAGTGAATATGGCACTGTTGTCTGCGAACATCAAGTCGGTCAGGAAGTTATTTACATCATACTGAACTCTGCGTCTTTTCTCGAAGGTTTTCCTCATAATGGCATCAATCACGATATTGAAAAAAAGGGAGAAATTACATCTCCCTGGCGGACTCCAGTTTGGATAGGAAATTCCTTGGATAGTTCATTTCAGATCCGCGCACTGCTGGTTGAGCCTTTGTATGATGCTTGGAGAAGTTGGATGATCTTTGGCGGCATGTGCTCATTCTCCAACACCTTCCACAGGGTAGGCCAGTGAACACAGTCAAATGCGGATTAGAAGTCGATTTAGACAACGACGGGCCTGATCCTTTCCTCCGACCAGGTGATGAATGGCGAATATTTGATGCCCTGATGTGGCCTGAATCCTGCTTGCTCTTCTCGGTTGGTCTGTTGTTGTTTCAGAAGCCTTGATTGTATGATCTTCATGAACACCTTGCCGATGATTGAAAGGAGACTAATGCTGCAGTAGTTCTTGCATTCCCGGCTATCGCCTCTCTTCAGGATTGGCACGATGATGGCTTTCTTCCACGCTGATGGAATGTGTTCCGAGCGCCAGATGTGTGTCAGGAGGACATGGAGCCTTTGAAGCAGGACGTCTCCCCCGGCTTTGATAATTTTGGCAGTGACTTGGTCCACTCCAGGAACCTTTCTGTTCTTCAACAATCTTATCGCACTCTTCAGTTCATCGACCATTGGCTCACCATCGAAGAATGGATTCTCCTGCAGGTCGATGGGTGGAGGTTCTGGTGGTGGTCCCTGGGGCGGATCGTGGTTGTATAGCTGTTGGAAGAATGCAGGCGTTCTTCAGGGGAGCTCATGAAGGTGCCATCCGCTTTCTTGATGTTGTCATTGGTCAGCTTGTTTTTACCACTCAGTCTCCTGATGGTCTGATAAAGAGTCATGTACTCATGCCTGGATGCTGCTTCTTCCAGGTCTGCTGCTACACTATTCCAGTAGGCTTCTCGTTCAGCCTTCATCTTCTGTCTGACCTCTTTGTTCAGTCGCCAGTACTGTTCGAAATTGATGTGTTTGACTCGTTTCCGTTTGTCCACCAGATCCAGGCACTCATTCGAAATCGACGGCTGTGTCTGATAGTGGATGGGTGGACACAAATGGGCGGCACATTCTAGAATGAACTCCACAAGCTGCTTTTCTTCTGCATCGACATCGTCCGATGGTTCGAGTGTTACGAATTTGTTGGATAGGGCGATTTAGAATTCTTGTCTGAGTGCCGGGTCCCTCAGACATTCCCAGTTCAGTTTGGCTGGTGGGGGTGCCTGGTACTTTGCCCGTTGTAATCGCAGCTGTACCTTGGCATGGACGAGGTAGTGATCAGATCCACAATCGGGTCCCCTCATTGCACGTACATCTTTGAGCATCAATCGGAATCTGGAGCTAATCATGATGTAGTCCAAGATGGACGAGTTTTCGCCAGATGGGTTGCGCCATGTAAGCTGGTGTTTGTGAGGGTGCTGAATGTGGCTGTTTCCTACTACCAGATTGTTTAATGCTGCAAAGGACAGCAGGCACAGTCTGTTGTCATTGATCTCACCATGAACAAATTTGCCCAGCATTTCTTCCCATCCAGTCCTATGTAGGATATCTTGGTTGTATAAATGTACACGGTACGGATTAAAGTGCCCGCATACCTCCATCATTAATGTAGGGAACAGCATGTGTGATATGAATTTAATTAAACTGTCCGTAAGTCTACATCATTATGTTAGGAATTTATAATGGAATTAGTTGCGTTCAACAACCATTATAAGAAAGATAAATGACAAATAATTATTTGTCTGAATACAATTATCCACCATTAAATTGTAATACAACGGCTTATTGTATCCGCTCACAATTTCTATTGTAAGGAATTAGCTTTAATAAGGGAATTATTATTAATTCACTTATTGGAGTAATATTATTCTCATGGCTTATTGAAAATAATATCATATCTTTTAGATATGGTTCTGAACTTTGGAGCAAAGATCTTTGAAAAAATCAAGTGATGAGATTACTTATCAAAATATACCACAGTCAAATTATATTTGAATACAGACAAGACTTTATTGTTAATCTAAACATAAAAATGAATCTAACACATACAAACATGAAACAGGTTAGTGAGTAAAGTGAACAGAGTGACTTGGATGGAAAAGTCTGTAGACTGTAGACAATGCCTTAAGAACAATTGATCCTTGAGTCTAAATCGATTTGCAGTCGGATTACCCAAAGTATTTAAATAATACACCGGCACTTTCAGCAGCAGTATGGAGATCTACTTGAGTGTCATTGCATTTCCTTGCATTGCTTGGTTCTTTGGCTCTTTGTAGAAAGTTCGTTCCATCGATGTTTTGGGCCTCTGTTAAGATCGTGGATGTCAGTTGCGTCAATGGATGATGAAGCGGGCTTTTAAGTGAGGCCTTCCGCATAGAAGACTCGCAGCTCCCATCAGGTGTATGGATTGTAGTGCAGAGAAGAGCTTTCTCGGAACTTACGCTCCGAGCTTTCTGGGACTTCTACATTGCACGAAAATTGAGGGGCACCGGGGCGAGGCTGTAAGCCATGAGGGCAAGAGCGCGGAGGATGAGGAAGTGAAGAATGGAGAAGAGAGCCGAAGAAGAGAGAAGAAGAGGGAAGAAAAGACCGTTCCTCATTGGTACGAGAGTTTTTGCATTGAGAGTGGCCTCACCCCAAAGGTGTCCTGAGCCAATCAGAAGTGACTTTTCGGAGTCACATGATCAACTCCCTCCTTCCTTTTCAAAGTTCATTTACAATCCTTTGTGTAAAGGATTCTTAAAAATTCCCGCTCTAAATAGTATGTGTTTTAACCATACATTTTGTATCTTGGATACAACTGAATAAATCAAAAATGTATTAATATAAACATACCCTGAAATACAGAAATAATCTCAATGATAGTAAACATGATGTGCTTAATCATGAATAGTTACAATTCTTTTTTTCTTCAATTTGGAATGCCCAATGTGCTCTGAGTCCTCGTGGTGGCGTAGTGGCTCGCCTCAATCCAGGTGGCGGAGGACGAATCTCCGTTGCCTCCGTGTCTGAGACCGTCAATCCCTGCATCTTTTCATGTGGCTTGTTGAGTGTATTACTATGGAGACCTGTGTGGAGGCTTCACGCTATTCTCTGTGGCATCCATGCACAACTCACCACGTGCCCCACCGAGAGTGAGAACCACATTATGGTGACCATGAGGAGGTTAACCAAACGCGACTATACCCACCATAGCAAGTGGGCCAATTAGTTGCTTAGGAAGCCTGATTGGAGTCACTCAGCATGCCCTGATTTTAACTTGCAACTCCAGGTGTGGTAGTCAGTGTCTTTACTTGCTGAGCTACCCAGGCCCCCCAATAATTACCATTCTTAGTAAAATGACATGAATATCACAAGATTAAATATTATAATCATTGATTTGTCAGTTATAAGTGATTACAAATCACTACACATATTTTAAAGGGTACATCAGGCCATAATCATTAATTTGTCAGTTATAAGTGATCACAGGTCATAACATAATTATGCGAATTTCCAATTTTGGTGTCATAAATGTTATTCTTCTGCCAGTAGCCCACTTCTCACCAGCACCCTGGGTCCCCAATGCTGGTGCATCGGCTGCCACAGATGCGGTAGCATAAGCGAATGAGTTTGTTCGAATTTCCATGCAGTTTCTTGCCTGATTTCCCCAATTTCCAGGTTCTGGTCACTGCAGCAGAGTGACCACCCTCCTCCTTTTGCAGCCGGGCTTGGGACCGTCTTTGGCGGAGTTTACTGTTTTCTAGTTACTGCATACTTTAAAAACAAAACAAAAACGATGACATTAGGAAGCAAATAGAGTTTAAGTGTGGATATGACCTAATTTCAGCAATGAAAACTCTCTGAAAGAATTAGCATGTTAATGTGTGTATGACTTATCGATAGGATATTGGTCTTGGTGGAATAGGTCTAACACTACTGCTGCTGCTAGAACATACACGGATATACTGAGTTAAGCACGTGGACATGCTAATGCTGCTGCACATTTAGAAAAACACAGGATATGCTGCATCAGCATGTATGACATTCTGCTGCACAATTGCACGACATTCTGCTGCACAATTGCACATAAATACAATCTCCCAACTAGGCAGGAAAGCTGCACAAATGCATAACACAAAACACAACCCCCCAAACAAGCAGATTACTGACAAGACTTGTGTACTTCTGCTGCTCCGAAGAGGCATGTGCACTGAATGTATGCTAGCTAGGTGTGCCTTGACCTGCTGGGTCCTCAGACAACGATCAGACACCTCTTCAGGAAAGAAGACCCCAGATCCTCCAAAATACTGGGAAGAACTACTCATTGGTCAACGAGTGGTTTCTTATAGCCAAAATCCTGTGCAAGATCTCAAACCCCCATCCTAAGTTTTGAGCTGAGAAGGACTATAAAAATTCCTAGACACCTCTCAAAGCTACATTAACTTTTAATGTGGCTAAAGTTGAAGCAGAGAAGCCACAAAGACAGACAGAAATGTGCATGCATATGCCTTAAAATGGACACCAACTACAACACATTCACTCCATGTTTGTTCACAGAACTGTTTATGTAAATTGCAATTGTTTAATCAGCACAATATTTCACACAAATTTAAATATTGACACTGAATGAAGAGAGTCAAACCTGGAAAAATGTGGGAATAGTAAACTCCCACTTAACTTCAAGTTTGTCAGATATATTAGGGGGGAAAAATGGACCTTAGTATCATAACCATTAACGTCCACAACTTTTTTTTTTTTTTTTTTTTTTTTTTTAATTCAGCGGACATGTAAAGGGAACCGTGAAGTTTGACAAAAATTTACAGTTGAAATTCAGCTGGATGTGACCACTGATGGCAGTCCTGCTGTGAGGGCCTTTTACATGTTAATGACTGGCAATTGTGAGTGGAAAAAAAAGTGTTAGGTGCTACATGGGAAAGCAAATAAGTGAAAGTTTGGCTTATTGTCGGCTACAGCAATCTACATGACAAGGATTGAAAATGAGGCTCAGGACCCAAGTGCAGAGTTTTAAAAAACAAAGGATTTAACACCAAAAGGGCAAAAACAAACCAAAACTCTTACAAGGGGGAAAAAACAAACATGAACTACCCCATAGTGGAAAAAGTTAATCCAGGGCTGGGGCAGAAGGCAGCGGGAACAAGACTGATCGGACCAGTTTGGGAGAAGAAAAACAGGAAACTAGACAGACTGACTGGAATAAACAAACAAATACACAGGACGACTGGAAAACATGACTGGAAACAAGACGAACTGGCACTGGACAGCAAACACAAGGAGACTAAAATAGGGAGAGAAATCAACAAGTTAACAAGACAGGGCAGGTGTGACTAATAAACTAATAATGAGCAAACAAGGAGGCGGGTATGACGTAAGACAGAGAGACACGCGGCGATACAGAAACAAAACAAAGCCACCTGCTCTCACAAGACAACAAAACACCCGAATGGCATGAGTGCACATCACCAAGACAATAAGGCAATATATGCCCATGCCAACCGACAAACAAGACAAGAGGTTGCGTAGCAACACCAAACAAAGCGATGCCACGCATTCTCACACTAAACGAAACCTGATCGTACATCATGAGGCAAACGCCACACGATGCACACAACATATCAAGCACATTTTTGGAGCAAGGAGGAGATATATAGTTTACAGTGCTTAAAACATAGCTAAATCAATATACAGATGGTTGAAAGCACCGCAACAGTCTCATATTTCAAACTTGCCCTAATTTTTTCATCAATTCACCCTTCAGCCTCTTGTCTACTGTTGTTGAGGAAACAAATAAAAATTAATTATTTGACTAAAATCCTAAAATGCAGTGTAATTAATGGCAAGAGAGAGCAGAAGAGAACAGCAGGAGGGAAAAAAATCCACATTTTATACAGAATTAGATTGCCATGCAGACTATGCAGACTCTATGAAAAAGAGCATTTAAACCTCTTTTTGGAATTAAGGTTTAGCAAGAATATAGACATTGGTGGTGTGTATTTACAGTAAACACGGTTAATTCATGGATTTATTATTGATAATGAAAATGAATAACTGAGATGAGTTGTTGAATAGGCTTCATTATATGGGCAGAAACCTTTTTTGAAAACATTTCATGAATGAATGAATGAAAAAAAACAAAAACCTGCGCATCCGATTTTATTGTATTCTGTCTCACCATATTAGGATATCTGTGGGCGTTCTGTAGGCAGAGTCCATGCGCTCGTTCACATGTGCATGATTTTAAGATGACTTGAAATTTATAAAGTGGGATATACTTATATATATATATATATATATATATATATATATATATATATACTTCATAATATAATTTATAAATGTTCGCAGGAACATTTAGGAAATTGTCGTACGTTCAAATTTAAGATAATTTTACAAACATCTTTATAAATGAGGCCAAAGTTCTTTCCCTTATTAACGGAGAAACAGCAATTTATCTTTCCATAAGATAATACCGACATAGCAATTTTTATCTGGCCCAGCTCCGGTCCACATAATCTGTTTTCCCTCGGCCCACATACAGCAATGAATTACAGCCCTCTAATGACCCAGATCCAGATTTTCAGACAAGGGACACAATGGCCATAACTGGTCCAAATCTCAGCCGATCAGTAGCCCATAACCGGCCCTGCACTGGGCAAGAACATGTATAATATCAGTACTGAATCTCAGCCTTATGTATAACATATCAACACCAGCCTTTACCTAGAAACCCCATAACTGAGCCACACCCAAGCCTCATCTAACCCAATTTCTGCACAGAATCTCGTTTCAGCCATAATATCCCCAAATCATATAAACAGTATATCCGGAAAGTATTCACAGTGCTTCACTTTTTCCACATTTTGTTATGTTACAGCCTCATTCCAAAATGGATTAAATTCATTATTTTCCTCAAAATTCTACAAACAATACCCCATAATGACAACATGAAAGAAGTTTGTTTGAAAACTTTGCAAATTTATTAAAAAAAATAAATAAATAAATAAATAAATAAATAAATCACATGTACATAAGTATTCACAGCCTTTGCCATGACACTCAAAATTGAGCTCAGGTGCATCCTGTTTCCACTGATCATCCTTGATGTTTCTACAACTTGATTGGAGTCCACCTGTGGTAAATTCAGTTGATTAGATATGATTTGGAAAGGCACACACCTGTCTATATAAGGTCTCACAGTTAACAGTGCATGTCAGAGCACAAACCAAGCCATGAAGTCCAAGGAATTGTCTGTAGACCTCCGAGACAGGATTGTACTGAGGTGCAGATCTGGGGAAGGGTACAGAAAAATGTCTGCAGCACTGAAGGTCCCAATGAGCACAGTGGCCTCCATCATCCATAAATGGATGAAGTTTGGAACCACCAGGACTCTTCCTAGAGCTGGCCGCATGGCCAAACTGAGCGATCAGGGGAGAAGGGCCTTAGTCAGGGAGGTGACCAAGAACCCGATGGTCACTCTGACAGAGCTCTAGTGTTTCTCTGTGGAGAGAGGAGAACCTTCCAGAAGAACAACCATCTCTGCAGCACTCCACCAATCAGGCCTGTATGGTAGAGTGGCCAGACAGAAGCCACTCCTCAGTAAAAGGCACATGACAGCCCACCTGGAGATTGACAAAAGGCACCTGAAGGACTCTCAGACCATGAGAAACAAAGATTGAACTCTTTGGCCTGAATGGCAAGCGTCACGTCTGGAGGAAACCAGGCACCACTCATCACCTGGCCAATACCATCCCTAGAGTGAAGCATGGTGGTGGCAGCATCATGCTGTGGGGATGTTTTTCAGCGGCAGGAACTGGGAGACTAGTCAGGATCGAGGGAAAGATGAATGCAGCAATGTACAGAGACATCCTTGATGAAAACCTGCTCCAGAGCATTCTGGACCTCAGACTAGGGCGAAGGTTCATCTTCCAACAGCACGACCCTAAGCACACAGCCAAGATAACAAAGGAGTGGCTACGGGACAACTCTGTGAATGTCCTTGAGTGGCCCAGCCAGAGCCCAGATTTGAACCCGATTGAACATCTCTGGAGAGATCTGAAAATGGCTGTGCACCGACTCTCCCCATCCAACCTGATGGAGCTTGAGTGGTCCTGCAAAGAAGAATGGGAGAAACTGCCCAAAAATAGGTGTGCCAAGCTTGTAGAATCATACTCAAAAAGACTTGAGGCTGTAATTGGTGCCAGAGGTGCTTCAACAAAGTATTGAGCAAAGGCTATGAATACTTATGTACATGTGTTTTGTTTTTTTTTCTTTTTTTTTTTTTTTTTTTTATACATTTGCAAATATTTCAAACAAACTTCTTTCACGTTGTCATTATGGGGTATTGTTTGTAGAATTGAGGAAAATAATGAATTGAATCCATTTTGTAATAAGGCTGTAACATAACAAAATGTGGAAAAAGTGTAGTGCTCTGAATACTTTCCGGATGCACTGTACATGTAGAATAAACCACAAAACAACTATTGCATGAAAAGGTTTTATTTTTGTATATATAAAAAAATCAGGCCCTTTTAGACAAGTTACAATTTTGTTAATTTTGTGTGCTTTTTGTTCAGTGCACATACACAAAACATTAACAATGATCTTACCTAAAGTAAACTAAAATAAAACTAACACCTGCAACAGGTAAAATGCAATTAATTCAGTGTTTTCCAATTATCACAGTTATACATTTTGCAGAGGGAACAAAAGGAAAGCCTTGCATTAATGCAATATACATGCAGATTCGAAACAAATTAAAGGGATCAAACAACAGATAAAAAAAATCTATACATTTGTGTGATCACGATAGTTATTTTATTGTCCACTCTAATAGCTGCATTTGTTTCTATGTGTGTGTGTGAGAGAGAGAGAGAGATTCTAGTTAGAACTGTCCTAAACAAGGCGAATTAAAAGTGCCCTGCCCTTTTCTTCTCAACAGCTTCCTCCTTCCTCAATCTCTTTCAGGGACAAACTGAAGCCATCTCTTTACATTAACTTCAGTCTCCTGGTCGGTGGTGTTGCATGTCAGGCGATTTTTAATTTCTTTTTTTCCTCACAGCAGCTAAGGACACAAAATTAATAAATAAATACAAATAATTAAAACAGGCATGCTAGATGCTATTTAGGGGTGCTTCAGCAGGGCCAAGTGCAGGATGAGCAAAGATCAGGATCTGCTGACAGACTGAACGAGAGGAGACGGCTTGTCGTTCTTTTAGTTCAGAAATCTTGTTTAACAAGAGAAAGGGGCTGGATAAATTATAAGTAAAAGTAACTTATGACATTACAATTAATCATTTTGGGCCATATTGTTGTCTTTTTTTGTATAGTCATGCACAGCAGTTCACAAAATGAAAGATATGCTTTGTTTCAATTTGTGGGAGAAACTCTTATAATGCTTAAACACTGCTAAATTCTCTTGGTAGATTTGTAGACATGCAAATATTAATAAAGTATAATTACACTTGTTTCGGTCATGAACAACTCAGTACATTGTCAATGGTTTAAATGGATAGCTGGTTAGAAAAATAAGAAGCCTCTCATCGTTTACTCACCCTCATGCCATCACAGATGTGTATGACTTTCTTCTGCAGAAAACAAATGAAGGTTTTTGGAAGAATATTTCATCTCTGTAGGTCCATACAATGCAAGTAAATGGAGACCAGAACTCAGAAGGTCCAAAAAGGACATAAAGGCAGCATAAAAATAATCCATATGACTCCAGTGGTTAAATCCATGTTTTCAGAAGCAATACGATAGGTGTGGGTGAGAAAGATCAACATTTAAGTCCTTTTGTACAATAAATCTCCACCTTTGACCAGCCCCGACCAGTATGTGGCTGAATGTGTCGAAGTCACTTCCACACCAGAATGTGAAAGTGTAGATTTACAGTAAAAATGAACTTAAATTTGTATCTGTTTCTCACCCACACATATCATATCACTTCAGACATGGATGGCATGAGCGTGAGTAAATAATGAAAGAATTTTCATTTTTGGGTAACCATTCCTTTTAAAGGCTCTTTTTACAAAAACAGTCACTTAACGAAACATTTGGTGAACAAATTCAAAAGAATCGAGTCGCAAGTTAATGACAGACAAATCGACATTATCTAAAGTTATTTCACTCAAATAAATGTAACTGGAGTGGTTTGCAGAACAAAGCATGTCAGAACATTTTACAGGTTGAATAAACAAATATATTGTAAATTAACAAATTCTTATGTTTTCCTTGGTCTTGCCAAGACTTTCTTCTCAGTGGCAACAGCCCCTTGAGAGTTAGGAAGAGATGAGTGAAAAATCTGCTGTCCACTAGACAGTTCTTCTGGTCCGCACACTAATGAGAGAGAGAGAGAAAGAAATCACCTTGGAAGTAAGGAGCCAATGTGTGCAAGATCTTCGGTGCACTAGAGAGGTTTTCAGGTCTGTACAGAAAGAGAGTGAGAGGCAAATATAATAGACATTTCATAAATTGCTTATATAAAAAGAAAAAATAAATTTAAAAAAATCAAACACAACAGAAACTTACATTTTCTTTGGCTTCATTTTTGCCAAGACAGATTTTAAGGGTGAACAAATACCCATGGCAGTTCTGGTGATCTGTATACAGAGAGAGAAATAAGCAAATATAATATCTATGTTTTTTATATTTTTTTTTTTACAGAAAATTTAACCCAGAAAAGCTACAGTAACCTACATTTTACTTTGATTAACTTTTGAGAAGTAATTTTCATCCCCAGGAAAAAGGATGTTCTTCGGTCTAATGAAGCACTTTATTAAATTTTGGTTGGATATCATACATTTTCTCACACGGAAAAAAATAAAGATAACTTACATTCTTCTTCATTTGACTTCTTTTTGAGAATTCAACATCTTCTGGTAGTTTTAACCTTGTTTCATTGTAATTATCTACAAAAAAAAAAAAAAATAAAAAGGACTGTCCCCATACAGTCCATTGTTTTGCACCAGCAACATTTCAGATTAATCAGTTTGACAGAACTCTGACATAACATGTGAAATTATACAGTATGGCTTTATGATATGTCAAGGTAAGATATTATTCTACAGTACATGTTTACTAATGTATACACAGAGATATTGCTTGATTCGCCAACATAAACAGAATCTACAAGATTGCACTAACCTTATGTGAATATTCTAGCATGGTGTGGGATCCATCCTTATCCAGATTCTTCCTCATTTGTTACTGACAACATCTTGATGACATCTATTTTGTTTGGTGGACACATATAATACATTCATTTGTACATTATTTTAAACTTTGTTTAATGCTTGTCATCTCATGTTACTCCTGTTATTAGATGTCCAATTACTCTCCATACCGAAGTCAGTTTGTCTCAATTTCAATTTTCGTTGACCCCAAAAACAGCCCCTGCAGCAGAGTATGTGAGCGGAGCGGAGCGGCATGATTTTGCCTGGAGTGAGGAGCGGATTTTTAAAAAATTGGAGCATCATTGTTTTCTCTCGCTCTAAGAGCGCTCCATCATGGGCAAAACACCTGTTAACGAACCTTAATGCAATAATTAACCATGTGTTAAGCAGTGTTAAACACTATTGGCATGAAGGAAACATGGAATTTCTGATATAACCAGAAAGAATGTGATAAAAAATAAAAATCTAATTTAACATCTAGAAGCACTTGATAATGTTCGACCTCCAGTGCAAAGGTTACTTCGCTTTCTGTTTTCATGCTCCCTATTATTGAGTTAAGCTTGTGGTAAAGCTTGACTTAACTACATGCTTGTCTCTCGTCTCTTTCTTACGTCAACTGGCATATAGTGACAATTAATGATGGGATGGCGAAGGTGAACACAAGTGGGGAGGTGATTGCCACGATCAAAGGTTTGTTGTGAAATCCTAAAAAATTTGTCCAAAAAACATGATGATAATCCATTCACATCTGGAGAGAAAATCTAAAGGTTAGTAATACATATATCCCCTATTAAATATTTTGAATAATCATATCAACATTGTAATCTAATGCATCTCAATCTTAACTGTAGACTATTATGTCCCGCATTAAATAGAATTGAACTTTTAACGACGTAAAACACCAACTGAACTAATCAACATACAGTATTGGTATCCCCCCACGGACCTCCCATTCCCCAGCATGCTCGCTTGCCCCGATCACGTGCTCGGACGAGATCGCCGGCTCGTCTCAGGGCGGGTTCGACATCTCGTCTGGCACCCCGGAAGACTATGAGTTATCGAGCGCAGCATCGGAGAGTGGGCTCGTCCCGTCGACGGTGAGGCTTTGGCTGGGCTTCCTCTTTCGGGAACGGTCGCCTAGTCTCAGGCTGACACAGAAATGACGGACATGCTTTCCTGGGTGGCCGCGAGCGTCGGGCTAGAGTGGAACCCTCCACCCTCCCCTGAACCCTTGCGGCTCGATGATTGGTTCCTGGGCTCGGGGCGCCGCTCACAGCCCCCATTTCTTTCTTCCCAGAAGTGCATGAGGAGATGACAAGGTCATGGGAGGCATCTTTTACTGCCTGGTCCCTATCTTTCAGCTCCCCTGCTCTCGCTACCCTCGATGGTGGAGCGGCCAGGGGGTATTCGGTGATCCCCCAGGTGGAAAAGGCGCTCACGGTGCACTTATGTCTGCAGAGTGCTGCCACCTGGTGCGGGCACCCAAAGCTCCCATCCAAGGCCCGTAGGTTTACGTCATCTCTGACAGCTAGGGCCAACGGTGCCGCTGGACAAGCCACCTCTGCCCTGCACGCCATGGCTCTCCTGCAAGTACACCAAGCCAAGGCGCTAAAAGAACTGCACGAGGGTAGTTCTGACCCGGGATTGATGCAGGAACTGCGCTTGGTTACCGACCTCGCTCTCCGGGCAATGAAGGTCACAGCGCGGTCTCTCGGGCAGGCGATGTCCACTCTCGTGGTCCAGGAGCGCCACCTCTGGCTCAACTTGGTAAAGATGTGAGAGGCCGACAAGGCACGGTTCCTTGAAGCCCCCATCTCCCAGGTTGGCCTGTTTGGTGACACTGTCGAGGACTTTTCCCAGCAGTTCTCGACAGTGAAGAAGCAGACGGAGGCTATAAAGCACATCCTGCCCCGGCACGGCTCAAGATCCCGCACCCCGTCTGCTCGTCGCCAAGGGCGTCTCCCTGCAGCAACATCTCCGGCTCCGCCGCAGTCCACCCCCGTGGCCCGGCCTGGGCGTGCAGCCCATTGCAGGAAGCAGACGCCCCACGTCTCACGGCCAGCTGCCAAGGACCCGAGGAAGGCTTTGAAGTGCCCCTGAAATGGGCAACCCAGGGACAAGGAGACCCATCTTTCTGGAGCTGGTACACAGACCACTGCATCCCCCGGTGGAGGGCCGGGAGGAGAATCTTTTGTTTCTTTTTTCGCCGCATGCCCCAGAGGCTGCGGTACCCAAAGGTTCAGCAAAAGAGCAGTTTCCTTGTTTCCTGGGTCACATGTCCGGTGTGCACGGCCGTCGTCACGACAGCCATCCACCGTTCCTTTCTGGCAGGGTTGGTGCTCCAGCGGCGGACCCACCGCCCCTGGGCGCCCAGCTGTGGCACGAATACCCCCACACGGGATTAGTGCCGATGGACCTCGGGGACGAGACTCCTCCTCCCCCCTCCTCGGCAAATCTCATGGTGGACAGCAGGAGCCAGGTAAGTGCTTCGATGTCCCTCGACTCAGCACGGCCACGGAGCTCGAGTCCCCTCGACGTGGCACCTCGAGCTCCGCCCCGCCGCGAGGCCCCACCCGCCGGTATACGCTAGTGTATACGGCTGTCACATGACAAAAGAATGAATGACTCGGACCAAAAGACTCGAGAGGTAAACTAATAATTTTTGTTTCCTGTGTGAGCAATGCATAGCGTTTACGGATGTCACATGACAAAAGAACGAACGACTCGGACCAAAAGAGTTGAAAGGTGAACTAATAATATCTGTTTCTTGTACAGCGCCTATGAGGTTTTCATGTAACAAATGAACGGCAGTGGCGCAATGCACATGCGCGGCCAACACAAAATGAACAGAATCACTCTCTGAGACTACTTGTTCTTCTGAGTCACATAAATGATTCGTTCAAAATGAACGAATCGTTCACAAACGACCCATCACTAGATCCGGCTACTGTAGTGCTTCTGTGGGAGTAGCTGAAGCTGAAAGTTTGTTGTCACAACTCCGAGATCTGAAAGGATTTAAAAGCAACCTAGAGATGGCTTTTTACTCAACAGGCAAGCTATTTTATTGATATGGTTTATGTTTAGTTGTGTAATCACACACACAAACGTCTGTGTGTGTGTGTGTAGTGAAATACAATAATTATACTGTAATCGGTGCAGACCATTTCACTTGCTAGCACACGTGTGTATTTTTCTTAATAATGGCAATAATTTATATAAATAAGTCCTTTAGTCCTAGGCTTGCCAAGGACACGTGAGGCTTGAAATGATGTTGACCACTGGTGGGTAATGATGACAATCTATAAATTAGTTACAACCATGGTCTATTTGGCCAGAATACCCTGCAGTTATAAAAACTTTACAATGTTTGATCTAATCAGACTAGCAATCATAATGTCTAATGTGAACAAACTTTGCCTAACTTTTGTAACCTTTTACAAATGTATTTATTTCAAAAACATCAATGTTTCCAATAAGTCAAAACAACAGCATAAGATATGGCACTTATCTGCTCAGATTATATGTTTTCAGATATCCGTCCTTTCAGAGGCGGACTGGGAAGAAAATTCGGCCCGGGATTTTACAAAGAAACTGTCCCAAAAGTTGCTGAGGGAGGTGTTGCTGTCCTTTTCTGCACATCGCTGCCCCCTTCCGCATATCGCGGCGCCGTTTTGTGGCCCGTTCTGCATAATTTTCTTTTTAGTTTTTGTTAATGATAATACCACTGCACCAAGTGTATACAACAATACAACCTATTGAACAGACTATTGCACTTCTATCCCTCACAGCCTCGTTTTCATATCCACTTTTTTCAGGCAGCGAAATTACCCATTATGCTTAGCGCGTTCTTCCAATGCGGATGCAACAGACTTCCGCTTCGCAACTTATTCCCATTACCAAGCACTATAATATCACTAACAACAGTCAAAAACGGAAGAACAGTCTGTGTTTACTTAACGTAAATCACTTTCTCACTAATGTCTGCGTATGGATATTAAGTTTCAACGGCAATCCCAAATGGATGAGAACACAATCGCACACACATTTACATGGTAAAGTTACTGGACTCTAGCACTCGCTGCACGTGCCCTGTTTGTGTGTGTGAAAGAGAGAGAGAGAGAGAGAGAGAGAGAGACAGACATACAGCACACACAGAGAGAGAGAGAGAGAGAGAGAGAGAGCGAGAGAGAGAATCCACGAATATGATGCACTAGATTTAATTTTGTTTCTTGTTGTGCACTTCAATATGAAAACAGCCAAACCCCGGATATTTAGGGAATCTAGAAATCCGACCAGATGCTTTTATAAGGTTCGAAAAAGTGGATGTATTGTCATCATTGTTTCCATTTTAAAATCTTCCGATTTATGGCATTATTTCTGCATTAACAAGTGCCGCCTTCTCATGCACTCTGCCGACAACAACACTGTCTCTACCTCAGCACGACATGAGATATGAACCTCATAAAGATGTTTAATAAAAAAAATTAAAAAAAAACAAGGAGCTTGGTTTAAATGTTTTTCATCTTTTGTTATCTTTCAAAATGACAGACATCATTTGGAATTATCTGTCAATGTTTTAAAAAATAGGCAAGTGACAGAGAATTTGTTTAATGCAACCTCTGATTATTACATCTGGTTTGACTCAATGTTTCAGCACTGGCAGCTTTTGTGGGGGCTTATTGTTGTGACATTTATTTTACAGTAGTTTTTAAGCCACCTGTAGTTGTTATAACACCCTATAACAGCGCATATTCATCCAGTGCCTCCGCTGCTCGCCATCACCAGTACCATTAGTCTAGCTGATAACAACAACTAAGCGGAAGTGTGGAGCATCCGAGAGGACGTCTCTCGCCGTAATGGTGCCGCCCATGGAGAAGTCAGGAAAAAGGTGGATATGTCAAATTAAATAAATTAAATATGGCCTCTTCAAACTGAGGCGGTGAAGCCTGCAAGTCTGTAACAAGGACCGTAAGCCACCAAATCCACTGAGCTAAGCTGGATGAGAAGAAACAAATGTTTGGAGACAGAACAAAGATTCGAGACAAGGCATGGTCAGCTGAAAGGGGCCTTTACAAACTTTGTGGGTCTGAAATAGAGCTATTAAAGTGGAAGGAGGATTTCCGTGGATGTCTTGTGTCAGTTGCAGAGCGGGCCTGCTCAGCGGATTGACATGCAGGGCACTGGTGTCTGGCTCCAAGTGCAGCAGAGAGGAAAGCACAGACCCTCTTCTGCACAAAGCTGATGGATTGAATCTGTGCCCTCCACTCAGACATCTCTCTGAGTCACCTCCATCTTTCAAAGCTCTAATGCTCCAAATGACTTCTGAAGGGGAGGGTGGAAGGACAGATTTCTGCTTCTCTCCTCTTTCGGAAAATTCCTTAACCCAGACCATCTCCTTCTCTGTCTGAAATAAGAGGAATCTGTTAACTCTCTTTCTCCTCCATACCTCTCCTCAGGGATGGACCGGGCCTAAAAAACAGGCGAGAAACTACAGCATATCCCACACTGCATATCCCACACTATGTGTATCATATATGCATGTAATACAAACTACTACTACACTTCACTTTTCAATAAAATAATGCAATTCTTTTACAATTTACTGACTTGATTAATTGTACATTGTCTTTCTTTTTGTTTTTGTTTTTTGGCAGTCTGTAACTTTAAATATCCCATAAAACTGCCAATAATGTGCAATAGGTAAGTAGAGTGAGCATCTGGAGGCTGCCAAAATTGCCTGCATAGGCCAGGATTCGCACCCTAACTAAGGTAAACTTAAGAGGACAAGGCAAGGACATGCTGTGTACGTGTGTGTATGTGTAGGCACATGGTTGCATGTCAGCAGGTGACAGGAGACCGCTACAGCATTCAACACCATAGCTTCTTTGCTCCCACGGGCAAGCAGGCAGATCAATGCTTATGAGAGCCTTTCAAAGGGAGTATGCTGGGTCTGACATACCCGATCTGGCCTGCCATTTAATAAAGACTATGCTGAGGAGGAAGCTGTGCTGGAGTCAGCCGGAGGACTGCAGTGCTGTCTTATCTCTGTGTGCGTGGTGTGCTTTGGACTGTGTTGTGAGAGACAGGTCTAGTATTATGCAATTTTAGCAAAAGCTTTCTGAGCTCAGCTGGAAAACCCATGAAAGGCCCAGGCTGTCCATGTAACAATTTAGTCAATTTACCTTCATCTTTGTTTATTTTTTTTCCCTGTCTCTTTCTTTCAGTTTTACAATTCATTCTTTACAGTAATAGAGAATGTAACTTTTATTAGTAAGAGGCCGTTCACCCAGGACAGGTTCTTGTGTTCCAAACAGCTAGATGAACCTAAAACTGAACCTAGAGACAAGTATTTCAAAGTTGACCTACTTTTAACTTGACATGCCATCTTAAAAAGCAAAAAAGGAGCTGAAAAAAACAGTGATACATGACATCCGAAAATGTCTATACAAACTTAAAAAAAAATTACAAATTTTAACTTTTTGGTAATTTACTTGTCACTTTACTCCTTATTTCCCAAACATAATCTGATTATATAATATATGTTGCTTGTAATACGTTACCCCTAGTTTCGCCTACTGTAGAAAGTCTTTTGACATAGCAGTGTTTACTATTTACTGATACAACAATTTACTAAGACATATAATGCAAAAAACTAACGTTTATCTTTTTAAGTGCTATTTAGGGGGAGGTTAATCTGAAATAGATAATGCCAGAAAAAAACAAAAAAAAACTAAAAAAAAAAAAACTCATTCAAACTAATTTTCATACAGAAAAAACGCATTCAAAATATGCTGTGGCAGTCTCCATGAACGTTTGCCTAAATACACCAAAGAAATTAGCAGAAATTTGTGTAGACATTGTGATGAGAATTCCTGTCCATCCAAAAGCAGTGTTGGGGAAGCTACTTTGAAATCGTACTTTTCCAATCTACAAGCTACTCTTAACTCATAAGCAGTTAAACTACAGTAAAGCTACTCTTTTTTAAAAAAAGTAGTTAGCTTCACTACAAGCTGCTGACAAAAAGTAGATAAAAGAAGAAAATATTTTAAGATAAATAACAACTGGATGATATTATTTAATTCTACAATCAGAACTGATTGCAGAATTAAATAATATAATTGGATAGTTTAATATTTAATTAGCCATGTTTTGGTCATGGTTTTACTACATTTACCATAGTTTAACCACAGTGTTTGAAGTAAAACCATTGTAACCACAACATTAACCATACTGTCATGTTAACTACAATATTTCCATAGTAAAACCATGGTACTATATGGATACTGCAGTACTACTGTAGTAAAACCATGGTTAATTTGATTAAAACCATAGAAAAAATGGTTACTATAGTCATGGTTACTATAATATTACTAGTTAAATATTGTTTAATTTTTGTAAGGGTTAAACAAATAAATGAATCAAAATATAGTCATAAACGGCTGCAATACACTAAATGTTTTGCTTCAAAAAAGAGGCAAAGTCCCTTTAAGGCTGCATGGGGCACAAGCACAAGTCTCCTTAAGATGATTCGCTTATAATGTATTCCTCTTTTGTAAGTCGCTTTGGATAAAAGTGTCTGCCAAATGAATAAATGTAAATGTAAGTGAATCAGTGAATCAGAATTCCAGAGAATCTGAGATCCCAATGAGTTCTTAAGTAGCGTAGTTAACCACTCCCCAACACTGTCCAAAAGTAGCAATTACTGGTTGTTTCAAAGGTAAAATAAAAATAAAAACCTGTGCACCCCAACTCCTGGACAATACGTTGCAATCGGCCAATCTGATTCGAGCTTGTAATTTTCACATGCGCTAATGCATCATACAGTCATTTGTATGTTACTCCCAAAATGGATTTGTTGTGCTTTTGAGGCCAAACCATCCTCAAACTCTCTTTTTGTATTTTATCATTTCACTGTATATATTAGACAACACACCTGCTATATCAAATCTTGTCTCAACCCGACAGAGCATTCATATTTATTCCTTTCAACTCTCTGCAGTGTTTTGAACATCTTAAGTGTCCTCTGCAGTACATAAGTAAAACTCTTTCCCGCCCTCAGACTTCATGATGAGGCCAGAGGTCTGTCTGCAATGAAGATGACAAACGGATGCTACCCTCCTCCATCCTCTGCGAGCCGATGAGATCTGCCAGAGTGTCTATGCTTCATCAGGGCTAAATGAGGGTTTACTTTATTGTCTGTTTGTTGATTAATGAAGTCTCAAATGCAATTACTCACGAGCAAACGTAAGGCTACAGACCAGCTCTTAGCATTCCTGATTGAGCGTCTCGGCCCAAGCGGGATCGTTTGTTACAGTCTGGCTGTCAGTTGGGCATCTGATTACCTGAACAACGTCAGTATTCCCACAACTGTGAACTGAAGAAAGGAGAGGAGTCACAGGAGGATTATCACTGCTTTAGAGAACTAATTCTCATCTATCTCTTCTGATGACCTTGGGAGATGTTGGTGCCTCACCAATAGGACCATTGTAATTTTCTTATCATGATTATCTTATAAAAAGCTTTATGTCCAGAAACCGTGATCTCCACAACCTCAGAGAGATATGGTTAGGAGGGTCAATCAAAGTCAAAGCAATTTGGTCCATAACATGTCCATTATTTTTATTTTATTTTTATTTTTTAATCAAAATCTTGATTATATGAAGAAAAAAAAAATGAATGTTTAAAGGAAAGTGCTGTATCTGGTCACCATTTCTCTCACAGTTTTAATCACCTTTTGTGTTAAATGTTTTTTTATTTTATTTTATGCAAAATAATTATTAAAGAATTATCAAAATATTGTTTAAAATAGTTTTAGATGGAGTATAGCATGTACACCCTAACACATATTTCCAAAGTTTTTAATGTAAACTGTGTGCTACAAGAATCAAAGCAAACATTTTTTTCAATTCCATACTAAAGTCTATGTTTTATTATTTGTTTGCAAGTTAATAAAGATTAAACTTGATGTATGCTTTCATCCACAACTCTGAATGCTGCGCCTTGAAATAAGGCATATTGTATATTGTCTGGCTCATTGTTTGTAAAATGGTGAGCCGAGAGCCAAAAATGGCTCACATGTCTGTTATGAGAGGGTTGCAAATAATAAATGCAAATAATAAAATGCAACTAACTGTACAATTGTGCATTTAGGATGACATAATACAAACTAGACGACAATAATAGGCTATATAAAAATATAGCTGCAATCAGCAATACCGGGGCCAAGCACCAGCATGGCAACCACTGCACAACACTAAGCACAACCCAAACAGATCAAATGTCTCAAAGGAAAAAAAAATAAAATAAAAAAATTTCAAGGCACTCAAAGATGAGTTTGAATCTGCAACTTTCAGTTCAACAAACCAATTGACAGTCCACTGTACTACAGAGGTACAGCATTGATAGTCACCTATGGAACATAGCAGGCTGAGAATTAGCACTACCACAGTTGCCAGAGTCAGCTTTGTATTTGCATTCAAAGTTAAGAGTACAAAATTGTTGCTGAGATAATGTTTTTGATACATCAAAGTGGTTTAAACTGAAGCAGGAATTTGACAACCCTGCATCAGAGTAAGCAAAATGTGAAGACGCAAAGGTCAACAGAGGTAAAAAGTTTTAAAAGCATTCTTTTTTCTTTTTTTTTTTTATCCCCTTTTCTCCCAATTTGAAATGCCCAGTTCCCACTACTTAGTAGGTCCTTGTGGTGGTGTGGTTACTCACCTCAATCCAGGTTTGTCTAGGACATGTCTCAGTTGCCTCTGAGACAGTCAATCCATGCCTCTTATCATGTGGCTTGTTGTGCATGACACAGAGAATCTGCATGTGGAGGCTCTTGCTATTCTCTGTGATCCATGCTCAACTTACCACATTCCCCATTGAGAGCAAGAACCACTAATTGCGACCACAAGGAGGTTACCCCATGTGACTCTACCCTCCCTAGCAACTGGGCCAAATTGGTTGCTTAGGAGACCTGGCTGGAGTCACTCAGCACACCCTGGATTTGAACTCAAAACTCCAGGGGCGACATTATACATCTCAACTATGCCAAAGATCATTTCCAAGCTGAGAGTACGAAAAGATAGCTTAGAAAAATCTTGTTAAAGCAAATAATTTTGAATTCAAGCAGGAATTCTGCAATGTAGTACAGCATTCGTAGTAATAAGCACAACAACAACAAAAAAACTTTTAAAACCATCTTTAGTGAGAATTTAATTCACAACCTTTCGAACCAAAGTCCAATGCTTTAACCACTAGGCCAATCAGCTTACACAGCCAAATATTGCCAACGACACATTCCACAAGTACAAAATGATTGCTTATAAAAATTGTTAGAGATAATTGGTTTTGAACTCAAGCAGGAATTATGCCATTAAGTACAGCTTACGTAGTAGTAAGCATAACAAGAAGACTCATGCTAACTGATTAGCATGCTAAGCTAATGTTGCCCTACGGATAGCATTGTGATCAAATAGCCTAACAAATGTGCTGATTAGCATGCTAGCTGATTAGCATGTTAAACTAATGTTGCCTACTGGTAGCATTTTTATCAAATAGCCAACAAATGCACTGATTAGCATGCTAAGCTAATGTGCTAAGCTAATGTTGCCCTACAGATAGCATTGTGATCAAATAGGCAAGTCCCAACAGTTAGCATGCTAACCGAATAGCATGTAGCAAGATAACCATGCTAAACAGACCATGTTCTTTTGAACTACATGTGATGCTGTTTCCAAACTTTTCAAACCTTTCAAAAGATATCACTCCCATATAAACTCAGCAAAAAAAGAAACATCCTCTCACCTTCAACTGCTTTTATTTTCAGCAAACTTAACATGTGTAAATATTTGTATGAACATAAAGATTCAACAACTAAGACATAAACTGAACAAGTTTCACAGACATGTGACTAACAGAAATGGGGGGTCAAAATCAAAAGTAACAGTCAGTATCTGGTGTGGCCACCAGCTGCATTAAGTACTGCAGTGCATCTCCTCCTCATGGACTGCACCAGATTTGCCAGTTCTTGCTGTGAGATGTTACCCCACTCTTCCACCAAGGCACTTGCAAGTTCCCAGACATTTTTGGGGGGAATGGCCGTAGCCCTCACCCTCCGATCCAACACGTCCCAGATGTGCTCAATGGGATTGAGATCCGGGCTCTTCGCTGGCCATGGCAGAACACTGACATTCCTGTCTTGCAGGAAATCATGCACAGAACGAGCAGTATGGCTGGTGGCATTGTCATGCTGGAGGGTCATGTCAGGATGAGCCAGCAGGAAGTGTACCACATGAGGGAGGAGGATGTCTTCCCTGTAACGCATAGCATTGAGACTGCCTGCATTGACAACAAGCTCAGTCCGATGATGCTGTGACACACTGCCCCAGACCATGATGGACCTTCCACCTCCAATTCAATCCCACTCTAGAGTACAGGCCTCGGTGTAATGCTCATTCCTTCCACGATAAATGCGAGTCCGACCATCACCCCTGATGAGACAAAACTGCGACTGCTCAGTGAAGAGCACTTTTTGCTAGTCATGTCTGGTCCAGTGAAGGTGGGTTTGTGCCCATAGGCGATGTTGTTGCCGGTGATGTCTGGTAAGGACTTGCCTTACAACAGGTCTATAAGCCCTCAGTCCAGCCTCACTCAGTCTATTGCGGACAGTCTGAGCACTGATGGAGGGATTGTGTCTTCCTGGTGTAACTCGGGCAGTTGTTGTTGCCATCCTGTACCTGTCCCGCAGGTGTGATATTAAGATGTACTGATCCTGTGCAGGTGTTGTTACACATGGTCTGCCACTGCGAGGATGATCAGCTGTCCTTCCGATCTCCCTGTAGCGCTGTCTTAGGCATCTCACAGTATGGACAATGCAATTTTTTGCCCTGGCCACGTCTGCGGTCCTCCATGCAGCATGTAAGGCATGTTCACGCAGATGCGCAGGGACCCTTGGCATCTTTATTTTGGTGTTTTTCAGAGTAAGTAGAAAGGTCTCTTTAGGTCTCTAAGTTTTTATAATTGTGACCTTAATTGCCTACCGTCTGTAAGCTATTAGTGTCTTAACGACCGTTCCACAGGTGCATATTCATTAATTGTTTATGGTTCATTGAACAAGCATGGAAAACATTGTTTAAACCCTTTACAATAAAGTTCTGTAAAGTTATTTGGATTTTTACAAAATTATCTTTAAAATACAATGTCCGAAAAAGGGACGTTTCTTTTTTTGCTGAGTTTATATCAGAAGAACAACACTAAGACAAAGAAGAAAAATAATTATACCTTCAAACAGAAATGATCTGTGATAAGCCCTGCAACTATTCAATAAACATTACTAAGATTTTCAGTATACTATAACATCAGCTTTAACACTGGTCCACCTGGGAATCAAATCCACAACATTTTGAACTATAAATCAGTGATTTAACACACTAAGCCACTCAGTTGACATGCCTATTTAGTGGCAAAGAGACTTCAATAGGTTAGAGTGAGCACACAATTGTGGGTTATCTTTTGAAATATATGTAGCGGTGTTTCCAAACTGCTCAAGTATCATCAGGACATGATGTCGATGTTGCATACCAATTTTGTTTGAAATCTGACAATGTATTTAAAAGATATATCATTTTTTAATAAATGTCAATATGGTGGAGGCAGTATGGCCGATATGGGAAAAACTGTTATCATTGAAATCTGCATGACCTAAGGAATCCACAGACACCAAACCCATGATTTTAGGACATACAGTTAAAAAGTTACGGGCAAAAAAAGCCATTTATCACAATTATTGACCCATAGGCGGTGCTGTCACGAAGCTCTGCATGTGCCCTCAGACCATGGTCCTCATGAGGCATACCAAGTTTCATTTCGATAGGACACAGCATTGCCGAGATACAGCCTCAAATCCTTTTTTCACAGCCATCTCGTTAACTATGTGTTTGCATAACCTTTCAACAAAGTCAAATATTAAAATTATGTATTAATCATTCTGTACGGCTCAGTCTGGAAATTATTTTGAGCCATTTTGTGTGCAAATCAGGCAAAGTTTGAAGGAGCAGAAGTCAAAGAAATTAATTACATAATCCAAAATGGTGGCCACTGTAATGGTTTTAATGTAAGGGGTCCTTTGGAATCAACATGATAAGAGTAATCAGACAAAACATGAATTGTGTCTCTAGGACAAATGTTTCAAAAGGTACGCACAAAAGAAAAGTGAAGTTTTTACATGGCAGTGGCGCTATAGAGTATGTCCTAGAGACCCCAAATATGGTATGGGTGCTATTCATGACCACCCCTATCAGTGTGCCAAATTTCATCAGTTTCCTACAAATGGTTCTATGGGCTGCCATAGACTCTCAATGGGGAGGAAGAATAATAATACAAAGGGTGCTTGGCCCCTAATAATAATACTAATGGATACAATAAGTGCCACAGCACCTTCGGTGCTTGGTCCCTAAATATAGCTGCAAGCAGCCATGAAGGGCCAAGCCCTCCTAAATAGTCTGGATACAATGTTCATTGCATCTTCTAAACAGTTGCTAAGTTTTCCGCAGCAGGGTTCGAACCAGTACCCTTTTGCACACGGACCACTACGCTATATAGCCTTATGCTGAAGAGGTGATAGAGAGACATACCAAGCTGCAAGCAGGTTTTAAATAAATAAATAAATACAGAAATTTCTCTCTGCATTTTCTGAAAACTTAGAATATGGAAGCAATGATACATCAAAAGTTTTGTTTAAGTTGACAGCATTATGACCCCTATGTGGCACTGTCTCCAAACTACTCAGGTACCCTCAGGACATGATGTTGAAGTTGCATACCAGTTTTCTTTCAAATCCAACAATGCATTCAAAAGATACAATAAATTATTCTAAAATTCAAAATCAAAATGGCTGATATAAAATACAACTGAAGGAAAGAATAGTCCAGATACAATGTTCATTGCATCTTCCAAACAGTTGACACTGTGCCTGGAACGGGGTTCAAACCAGTTCCCTTTCAGTCTCCACGGTTAACAAGTACGGCACACAGACCACTACGCTTCATAGCCTCACGCTGAACAGCTGATAAGCAAACTAAGGTGCGAGTCAGCAGGTTTTAAATAAAATAAATAAATAAATGTTGAAATTTCTTTCTGCATTTTCTGAAAAGCAATGATACATCAAAAGTTTTGTCTAAATTGACTAAGCATTTTGACCACTATGTGGTACTGTCTCCAAACTGCTCAGGTACCCTCATGACATGATGTCAAAGACACATAGCAATTTTCATTCAAATCCAACAAGGCATTTAAAAGATATTTAACATTTTATTAAAATTCAATATGGCGGAGAGGCAGTATAGCCGATAAGGGAAAATTGGTATTGCTGGAATCCCCATAACCCACAGAATCCATAGACACCAACCTCATACGGTTCAAAAGTTATGGGCAAAAGTTATGGGCAAAAGTAGCAATTTTTCATATATTTTGAGCCATAGGAGGCGCTGTATCCAAACTCTGCATGCACCATCAGATTCATATAAAGCATACCAAGTTTCATTTCGATAGGTCAAAGTGTTGCCGAGATCTAGCCCTAAATCCTGTTTCACATCGACCTTGTTAAGTTCACAATGCCGTAACTCTTCAACAGTTGCAAAAATCAAACTGAAGTGAAGTCAGATCTGTGCGGCTAGGTCTGGAGCTTATTTTGAGCCATTGTTTGGAAAAATCAGACCAAATTTAAAGGATGTGAAAGGTTTAAACTGTACACATCATAATCCAAGATGGTGGCCACTGTAATGGGTGGAGTTTTAATGTAAGGGGTCCATTGGAATCATCAGGAGGAGAGTAATCAGAAAAAAAAAAAAAAAAAAAAAAATAGTATGTCTCTAGGACTAACGGTTCAAAAGATACTCCCAAAAGAAAAGTGAATTTTTGACATAGTGGTGGCGCTATAGAAATTTGCTATGGGGGCTATTCATGATCACCCCTATCAGTGTACCAAATTTCATAATTTTCCTACGTACAGTTCTGTGGGCTGCCATAGACTCCCAGCCAGAATAATAATAATAATACGGAAAACTAACGGATGCAATATGGGCTACAGCCTCTTCGAGGCTTGGATCCTTATAAGAAAACCAACGAAAACTGCCACCATCTTGGATTATGATGTGTACAGTTTAAACCTTTCACATCCTTTAAATTTGGTCTGATTTTTCCAAACAATGGCTCAAAATAAGCTCCAGACCTAGCCGCACAGATCTGACTTCACTTCAGTTTGATAAACCTAGACTACATTACTACAGATTATGGGTCTGATATTGTGTTATGTAGCCACATAAAATCTGAGGCAAAACCAGCTGAGAACCAGTGGTCTAGCACAGTTTATGATGCAAAAAAACATAACAATACTGTGCTGTTTCATCTGAGCATGGGATATTGTGTACTGCTTTTCATAACAGAGGCGACTGCTAAGTACTAAAACCTGTGGGCAGTGACACGTGTACTGTAATTTTTTCCACTCTTCAGATTGCAGAGTGATTTTGCACAGCCTCTCATGTTGGGTGGTAATGTAAAGTCATATCCAGTATGTGAGGAGTGTGTGCTGTTGCACAAAGACATGATCTGTCATTCTCTCAGAGGTGAAACAAGGACCATTTATTAATAATAATAATAATAATAATAATAAAGAAAATAATTCAGATTCCAAAAAGTTGTTTGAAAATTATGCCTAGACCAAACTATGAATTTTAAAAGAGTGATTGCAACAAAGAATTTTCATTTTCTGAGAATACCATCAGATTCTAAGGATAAAACATAAAAAAAAAAAAAACATTGTGCGGCAGTAAAATGAAGTCAGCTGACTACCTGAATGACCAGGTTATCCCATCAATGGATTTTTTATTCCTTAATGACATGGGCACATTCCAGGATGACAATGCCAAGATTCATTGGGCTCAAATTGTGAAAGAGTGGTTCAGGGAGCATAAGGAATCATTTTCACACATGAATTGTCCAAAGTCCTGACCTTAACCCATTGAAAGTCTTTGGGATGTGCTGGAGAAGACTTTAAGGACTAGTTCAGCACTCCCATCATCAATACAAGATCTCGTGCAAGATCTCTTGAAAAATTAATGCAACTCTGGATGGAAATAAATGTTGTGACGTTGCATAAGATTGTCGAAATAATGCCAAGACGAATGCATGACGTAATCAAAGCTAAATGCGGTCCAATGAAATATTAAAGTATGCAAATTTTCTTTATTTATTTATTTTTTATTTTTTGGCCAGGCAGTTTATTTGTCTTTAGTGTATCATGTACTTTTCACAACACTTCATCATCTGCACATGCCAAAAGATAAATAAGTAATTCATTAATTTTAGAAATTTACTCTGAAATTCCATTTTTAATGTTTTCTCATTTTAACTCTCTGTATATTGCTCATTCTCTTTCTCTCTCGCTCTGTCTTTCTGTCCTTGCTCTAGTTGTTTAGTACATATCCATTTAAGTCTTGGCATCGTCCTTTCCAATTTAGTGTCCCGCTAAGATGATGCATTTGCTTTTTTACAGCTGACAGCTTTTTAACCTCACACACATAACTTGCAATAAACTAAACTTGTCTCTCATCAGTTTACTTTTAAACTCAATAGCTCTATGCAGCTAGTCAGGGCTGCAGTAAGAAATTCTTTGGCCCGGTACAAAGAGTATTCAACGGGCCCCCCTCTAGTTGTCCGACGGACAGTTGTTCCATTAACGTGCGCTACCCCGACGGCTTTCGATATTGTGCACTGTCTCCGTGTTTATATCCGCGTCTCCCATTGAATGCGTTTAGATGCACTCTACAATATGGAACAGCCTTTCTGTGGGCCCCCCCGTCTGGGACCCCCACAAGCCCGGACCTGGGACAAAAGGTCCACTTGTTCCCCCTTATCAGCAGCCCTGCAGCTAGTTACAAGTATAACAATTGATAAAGACAACTCATGGACAAAAACAGAGGTGTGGGTATCAAACCATTTGTGATTGTGATGGTATATAGTTCCAATTTCCAATTGTATTATTTTCATTATTTTTTTCAAGATTTTCATTTATTTTTTTATTTTAAACTGAGAGAGAGAGAGAGAGAGAGAGAGAGAGAGAGAGAGAGAGAGAGAGGAGAGAGAGAGAGCCTTTTAATTATAAGGTATACTGCAAAGGCAGAAAACTGTAATTACACATTTTGTTAAAATTGAGTTATGACCAAAATTGTATTTCTTAATTTTTTTTTTTTTTTGAAGTAACTAAAACTAGAAAATTCACATTTAACCAAGGCAAAGCAAATATATAAAAATGTCATAATATACACAACATCAGTATTTGCAGTCTCTATATTTTGAGAGCAAATTCACTGAAAATGAAGAGATGATACCTTTAGAGAACATGGAACATGCACTGCTGCTGTCTAGAATAATTCTTAAATGCTTTTATACAAACAATAAATAATCATAAAGACAATCATTTAAATAAAATAAAATTAGAGTTTGTCCGTCTTTGGATTACGCAATGATTTTGTGTTGTTTTGGAAACACCAATTAATAAAGGCTATGCGATATGAGAAAACAAAAACACATTTGTTCTTCAAGCTGTAAGAAAGTCAGCAGGTTGTTTGTTATGGAGAAGGAATGCTTTGGTCAGCAGCAAGCATGCAATGAATTCTCATTACTGCCAGAGCCTGTGCTGGTGCTGTCCACCTCCAAACAGCCTACTCAACACATGGGTGCTATAATCAATACCAGAGAGCGAGTA
Organism: Myxocyprinus asiaticus; assembly: GCF_019703515.2. Classification (NCBI taxonomy): domain Eukaryota; kingdom Metazoa; phylum Chordata; class Actinopteri; order Cypriniformes; family Catostomidae; genus Myxocyprinus; species Myxocyprinus asiaticus. The sequence continues at coordinate 13,360,516 of NC_059350.1, forward strand.
CTCACACACACTCTCACTCACACAAATATACATCATCTCAAAATAATAACCCATTAGTCAGACCAGACAGAAAGTGCACATAAGACAATAAAGCCCATAATGTCAGTACATAATATCCCAATAACTAAAGAAATGCATTAAATGTGATACTTACACATATTCAAATCTTTTATCGAGACCAGTTTATCCATTCACTCATTCTTGAACACACTATGTATTGCCTTGTTCCACAAATATATAGATACATGTATCTAATTTTTGTACATTTTTTTTTTTTTTTTTTTTTTTTTGTGATGAGGGAATATAAATGTGAACCATGATAGTTAAAATAGCTTGATGAATGGATACTGCCCATATGTTCCCCTCCAAAGGTAACTTGCAAATTATCAATACCATTAATCTTGCCAAACAGTAATAATTCCTTTATCATCCCTGTTACTTTTCAATGAACTTGTGACTTATTTGGCCTGAAAACCAAATAGGAAAAACAGATTTTGGATTACAGTGTGTGTGTTTCACATACTATGTAAAAAGATATAATTATATATAGAAAATATTATATACATTATATGACGAAATAAGTATATTACCATATATTAAATATATAATTATAGCAAGAACCTTAAATACAAGCAGCTCCATCTTATACAATTAATTGCATATTAAGTATGTTTTAATAATTAGTATTAATCCAAAATTGCCATGTAATTACCACATATTTATATTGTAAAATGAACACTAAAGTAGTGTGATAAAATATATTTTCCAGATTGATACCACTGAAGGTGGTATGCATTAATACGAGTGAATGTATCTTTAAAAAAAAAAAAAAAAAAACATATTGTGATGGCAGTAACTGGAAGAAAGAAAGAAAGACACATTTGAAAGAGAGGAAACAGGAACATCAACATTAATTAGCAGTTTTATGTGAAGTTACACATTAATATAATTCCTTTACAATTCTGAATAATAAAGTTTCAACATTTACACACAATATAAATGTTTTTACCATTAATATGAGGCTGCAAAAATAGCATTTTTCAGTAAAAACCTTAAAGCTGGTGTAATTTCTGACACCTGCGCCACCGAACAGACTTGCAAAAATAAACAATATTTTCAAAACAGCTTTCCGAATACGCCCCTTGTCTGCTGTTGTTCAAACTGTCGGATAGTTCCACCCCCAACTCCCACCATTGGTTGAGTAACATTTTGGGGCAGGTCTAAGCTGGTCGTTCAAAACAAACACATAAATTTTATAGTGCCACATAGAACAGTGTTTACAATTTTCGAGAAAATTAACCTATGGCTTATAGTTGTCTCTGCATATTAAGCTGTGATAATGTAAAGTATTTTAACTAAAAAAGTTGCATACATCAGATTTAAAGTACAAAGTTATAAAAAAAGAGTTTAACTCAAAAGATAATATATATATATATATATATTTCTGGACTTACATTTGATATAAGGAGATATAAGTGCTTACACAATATGAATCATTGAAAGGTTGACCTTGTGAACTTATTTTTAGTGGACCAAAGGACTCTATATCCATTTTCCCCAAGAGCCCATGCTGCTGATGAGAACAGAGCACACCGCTCATCATCTCAGCTGGAGTCTGACACCACACTTCATTCAGTATACACAGAGGAACACTAGTGCACTAGAGTGACTGTCTCTCACAATAACAAAGCCTGATATTTATTTTGAATTACAGGTTTCCCTCACATCATAGACTTGTCTCACATGAAGGGTTGTGAAACAATGATTGTGCCTTAGACTCAGTTAAAAAAAAAAAAAAAAAAGGTGTGTGCCTTGATGATCCATATGAATACTATTAAGAAATTATTGGACTATGTTGACTTTATTGCCTATTTCTTTTTTAGGTGTTTGTATAGCACCAAAACAGATACAACGGGATTCAGTTTAGACCAGGCACGTGTTCATTTTTTTAAACACTAATTTAGAATAAATTCAAAGCTTTGGACCAAGGTTGATGTTATTTATTTGAATTTACATTTTTGTTTAGCATTGCAATAAAACATTTTTTTTTTTTCATTTGCTTATACAGAATAATCTTTACTAAATTTAGAAAGATTTATGCTTTAAGCAATTTTTTAAAAATGCAATAAAAACAATATTTGGTCATACGTATACATTAATGTACCCTTTGTTTAGGGTTTATAAAGGGGTTATTAAAGGCTAAGTCATTTACAAATGCATTACAAATCTTTCATATGTGTTTATAACAAAATGTATTGAAAGGTTAATTTTTATGCAATACCTGCCAAACAGTGAGCCATTTTACCACATTTATCTAATAAATGCTTAATAACACCTATTCAACATAATAACCTATGAAAATATACCTTAATGTCAAGTGGACATATATGAAGAATTTATGTGTCCAACATTAGAAACCTATGTACATAAAGTTCTGTATGGTTTATTGGTCATCAGGCTTTATTAAATGATGCTGTGAATGACGATATGAAAAGAGCTTTTTGCAGAAAACTTTAGATAACTAGAACTTGTTAAGTTGGAACACCATTCAGTGTAGCACCATTCAGTTAAATTACATTACAATAATTAATATAAACACAAAACAGACTACATAATCCCTCCTTTTAATCTCAAAATAATAATCTATTTTTGCTGCATTGTGACATAAATCATGAACTAGTGTATTTTATGTTTTTGATTGATACAGTATAAGTATTAATAAGTGTATTTAGTAAGCATTTATAACAAGATAATTAAAATTCTATAATACTGTATATTTGACAAGGATTGCATGAAGGTTGCCCTTTTTATTAATGTTTTTATAACTGTATATTAATGATTTATAATACATCCATAAATGACTTAATTAGTCATTAACAGGGGTGGTCTAGGAACAAAAATCGGCCCCAGCGAAAATTTGTCGAGTGGGAGGGTGGGGAGATTGTTAGTGGTGGTAATGTGAAGTTGTCGACTGGGGGTGGGGGGCTTGGGGGAATTGTGCAATGTGTTTTGCTGTCCCTTGCTGTATATCTCGGCCCTTTTCGGCATATTGCGGTACCGTTTTGCAGCCCCCTTCAGCTTATCATGACCACCTTCATCATATCGCGGCCCACTTTGGCATTTCGCTGCCCCGTTTCGCAGCAGTCCACTTTGAATTGTGCCGGTTCTCTCGATGGCCAGTCCACCTCTGGTCATTAATGAACCCCTTTTTTAAACAAATGCTGCTGTTTTAGGCTGGTTGGGATGCTTCAACAAAGATCGATGTTTTGTTTGTGCCAAAGAATCACAGTGTTAACACTGAAATCCACAACAAATAATTGAACAAATAATCTCTCATATCACTGTTGGTGACAGTCGATTGACCCATAAAAATAAAATTCCTCAATATGTTTTCTTGATAAATGTTTACAAAACTCTGTCAACAGGAAGCCCTCAAGGATCTGTGTGTGTGTTTGTGTGCACACAACCGCTCAAGCATGTTTACATGTTTGTTAGGTACGCATGTTATGGTCCGTCTCTTGTCTAGCAATGCTTGACCATGGAGTTGTACCCACTGAGAGGCCTCACTGCTGGGCAGCAGTCAGTGGCATTAGCCCTGCTCAGCTCCATTCACCTCAACACTCACTGCCCTGTGGGAGTCTGCACAGCAACCCAGTATCATAACTCCTCATCATTCTCTAATGTGGCTTATTGTAGCAGCTGGGGGGGTGGGGGATAGCAAAACAGAGAGAATAAAAGAAAATGAAACAAGTTCCTCAGATATGTCTGCATTTAAAAGCTCCACTCCCTCCTTCTTTAGGCACCATTCCAACATCCCCAACAGTGACCCAACAAAAAGCTTTTAGACCAGCAGTGAGAGATCCGACAAGCTAAAGATCAGTGCTTGCCTGTCTGTCACTACGTTACCTCAGAGGTTTCATAGCTCAGCACATTCCAGCTGAAAACACAGGCTTATTTACCCCACGGCCTGCACGCTCAACTCTGCTAGGCTTTGAGAACTTTAATGACTTAGAAATTAGAACAGGCCGTCCTTGAATTGTGCTGGCAGCGGGGGACACAAGAAAAGAGCCTCTGTGGGATAAAATTCTAAGGAATGCTATTCCAGGAAGGTATGTCACAAAGAGTGTTAAATATATTCCGGATTTTTTTTTTTTTTTAGATTACCGGCTTAAGTAAACCGTAGTTTCCAATCCATGATTCGTCAATGTCACAAAGACAGATACCAATCCAATCCCTTCACTGTCAGTGCCATGACATTACAAATGCCCTTGAGCAAATGAGATGGAGTTTGGAGCTAATTTTCAGAGGATAATTTCTACCCAGAATGCTGCTTTTGAAAATGCATAGAGTTGACATTGTGTCTGTTTGTCAAACAAAAAAGTGTTGCCTTGTCATGGTACGAAAGTAATTCTGAGAAGTCTGTTGCATGTTCCATTCCAATGTTTCGGGTTTTTACACATTCATGATCATTTCATATCACATCACCATGAGATGTTTTCTTTTATACAACACTTATAGTTAGTTCTGGTCCTCTTATCTGATTGGCCAAGAGGCACTCCAAGGGTGCTGATATATAATATAACAGCACTGGGACTATTCGTGTCTCCTTACTTATCTGTGCTCATGGCATTATTGACAGGCTTTCAGTCTGTTCGTTGCTCGATGATACTATTGTTTCTAACATTGCCCTTGATAGCATTGTTTCTAAAATGTAAATTAATTGATATTAACTTTTTTTTTTTGGTTTATAGAACTGTTGTATAAAATAAAAATCACAAGCACAGCCACAGTATCACAATGTCATGGTCCCGGTGAGTTCGTCTTTTTGTTCTGTTTGTTTTGTTATTTCTCTCCCGCAGGTGTCTCAGGCACTGCTGGCATGCATGATCAGTGTTTCCATGGGAACACTGATTGTTCCCATGGGAATGCTGATCATGCCAATAATTAGCATGCTAGCAGCACCTGTTTCTCCACTAAAATGCTGCCTAATTAATCCGTTCATTGTGTCAGTATCTTTGCTAAATTGTTGTTTGTTGTTGAAGTAACTCACCTCACTCTCTCTGCCTAGTTGGTCCTGTCTCTGCCCGCGTTTTTGAGAGTGTGGTTACCTTCCAGTCTGCAAAATGATTTTGGCCCTAATTAAATTCAACATTAGTAAATTTTGCTCATTTAATTCATTTCAATTTTGTTTTTGATTTTGATTTTAATAAAAATTGTAATTGTTTTTTATACATATCACATGTGTTTTGAACCAAGCAATGTGAATTATTTTAAGACAGTTAGAAAAAAATAAGATGGTTTCATTTGAGGTTCTTTCTGCACATGCGTGTGAATATGACACCTGTGCAGTTTCCTTGGTGCCAGAAGGAATTTCTAGTACCAAGTGGTGCGAATTGAAGACATTTTCCCTCCAGTCCAGGAGTTTTATTATTCTGTCGATTTGCACGGTAAGTAAGATGGATGTCATATTATGCAGTTCCATTCATTACAGTAAAGAGTTTGTTGAAAATAGTGGTGATGATGCATAATATAATATGCTAAACATTAAAGCATTCACATTGTAGGTTAAGGAGTTTTTGGTAGTATAGTTAAACATTGCACGTGAAGTTGCTCGTATTCTTGCACATTAAGACAAACGTTACAGTTTGAATGTTACCGAAAAACTTTTAAGACTCGTGTTGCGAGTATGCATGATCCTGCTTTATGTATGCATTTGAGGCATGTGGGGGAGATTGTGCCTCATTGTAATTTGACAGTCAACGACTGTAAGTGTGTGTGTGTGTGTGTGTGTGTGTTTGTTTGTGCACTGTAATAATTGTAACTATGTAGTGGATTTCCACAGATTTTGTCCCATCTGTAAATTTCACAATATAGTGTTGGGATTTATAAACCTTTTCAGTGACACACAACTGTTCACAATAGGGAACCTGTAACTAACGTGCATTAACGAAACTAGCTTTACTGCAAAAACATCCCCTATTTTCACTAGCTTTAATGGTGTGGTATGTGAATATATCTCAAACTAACAATAATAATCATTATGTGTGCTGCCTTGCTGTGTTCTCTCTTTCTCTTAGGGCAGAACAGGGACATTTTGGTGGATCCTATGCTTTTGATAAGAGACTTTACAGCTGTGCTGACTAATGTTAAAAAGTAATAGTTCTGTTTTTGTTTTTTCACAGTTGTGATCACTTACAGAGCAACTTATTTACATTTAAGTAAGATCTGGATGCTCATTTTTGGCTCTGTAACATCTACTAATTCTCAACGTTGTTGTGTGTTTTTTATTTATTTATTTGTTTTGTCTGTCTTATGTGTTTGTCAGTTTAATCATTCAGTGTAAAAATTGTGGCATTCAAGTGATAATGAAATCAGAAATTCTCAAACACTACAAACTTAAGCATGGCCACTTTGGGCATGGTCATCACTTTAAATGTATTCATCCTGGCTGCCCTTGTGTTTACAAAACAGGAAACGTGAACCTCTCTGAAGATGAGTCCAGGGCTTAAGTCTGACATCTTGGAAAAGCTGGCTGAAGATATTTTCCAGTACACCGCATACCCACATGATCCCCAAATAGATGAGGTTGCAAAGGCACTCGTTGAAAAGTTTCCATGTTTGAGAGATAAAGGGTCGATGAAGGGGTATAGTGGGTGGATATTCAGCCTCAAGCACAAAATGTCAAACTACAGGACAAAGATGTGCAACTATTGTTTTCCCGAAGTCGCTCTTAATTCACTGAAGAACAAGCCCAGGGATGAAAGTTTTCCAGCCAAAAATGTGAAGAAACCAAAAAGAGCAGAAGTTAACTTTTGCCCTGCTAATCCTGCTGGAGAAACAGATGAAAGCCTTGAAAAACTGAGATGTGAGCTACTGATTGTTTTCGGACAGAGGAACAGAACATCAGTAGCAAAAGAAAAGATGTCCAAAACCTTATCCTACAGAAGAAAGAATGTGGTACAGAACAGTCCAGTAGAACAATGTCTAATAACAGTTTCTTTTAATTTAAATATAGGACATCCAAGGAGATGACATCTTGAAAGATCTGGCAAACACTACCATGGCCTTTATGTCATCAGAAAGGAAGTAGATCTTGGACACTATAAGGACATTGGAATTGTTGTTGATGGGGTCATCATTCTGGAGCACATCAGATGTGTAGCACAAGCCTGTGCAGTGATGTTGGGTGCAATATATGTGCTTAATTTGGCATACCCAAAAGAGCTCAAATACTACTATGAATTCATACAGAAAATCCTTATGCAAATGGATTCTGAAAGTCTCTCCTCTAAAGTCTAAGGACTGAAAAACAAAATAAGTGTAAGGCTGTAATTTTGCTATAGGCACTGATGTTCATGCTCATATTGAAATTTCAGTTCTGATGATTGTCACAGCCTGGAACATTGCACTCCATTATTTTCTTTTCAAGAATCGCACATTTATAGTTCAAGCACTTTTGTAATTACCATATAAATTGCTGTTTTTTATTAAAGTTTTTATTACATAATTAGAGTGTTATATTTTTTTTTTTTTATTATTTTTGAAATTTTATCCTTTGATTATTGGTTTTTACAAATGTGCAATTTGTTACTTGAAATGTCAGCACTTTGTTGTTAACTGTTGCATTACGAAACTGTATTGTGGCTGGTTACTTATATGGCCAATTGTAACAATGGAAGTATTCAAGCAAATGTGCCTTTTTAAATGTGAGTTTTAACATTTCTACAGATGTTGGAAGGGTTTTTTTTTTTTTTTTTTTTTTTTTTTTACCCATAAAGAAGGTGATTGTTATTGGACATGTTGTTCACTACATTTGATGACAGTAAAGTCATTAAAGTTATGTTATTGTGTCATTTTTGTGTGTATTTGAAAGGCACTCAATGGCCTCTCATACTGTTAATTAAATACCACTGTAGATTTAACTAGTAGATTAAGCTAGATAATTTACAAACAGTTGAAACCATAAATTTGAACACTTCATATTTGTAAATAATTTAATTAGAATTAACATGATTAGATAAGGGTGGAATTACTGAATTTAATATACTCAAATCAACTCAATTTAATTGAGCTAATGTAACTAAAAACAACTGACTAAGTTCAACTAAATATATTTATCTAAATTTAGATAATAAAATTTTGTGCAACCACTTACCTTAAAAAAAAAAAAAAAAAAATTCAACTAATCATTTTTTTCAGTGTACGCTTCAATGGAGGATTCCTCACGGATCTTCTCCTAACTTCCACGACGCATACACTTGCCTACAAACACACTCTTCATGGAGAATTCCTCACGGATCTGCTCACTGCACGACACAGCGTACATAGATCAACAAACTCCCATCACCTTCATACTGCAGCTGGTGCCATGTTCTCCACATTTCACCAGCCCAGTTTAAGTTAGAATTTATTGTAAATAAATCCTTTGAACTGTTCATCTGCACTTGGGTCTCTTTGTCTCCATGTGACACACTCAAAAGTGAGTAGATAGATTTTAAAATCATTACCAACAGACACTATTGCTCATCCAGTTATCTAAAACATTAAATATTCTGAATCATTAAAGTCTGCAAAGTGGTTCAAAGAGGCTTGTTCTCTTACCTTAGAACATAATATTGCTGCACAGAAAATTTACCTAATAACAGTAGTCTGAATTGATTAGCTAAGTGAAAGAAATTAGTTTTTTGCATCAGCCCAAGTGTAAATCCAAAGCCGTCATAGCAATGTCCTCATCATTTCAACACAGGCAACCCTAAGTCACAGCTGGTTTGCAAACACCACAAATATGGATTCTTAGTAAACCTCTAAGGAAGTTTCAAAATGCATTTTTAACTGTTCTGTGGAGGTAAATTGACTTGTATATACTATATTTTCACTTATGTCTTTTATGTCACTTAATATCTCCAATATGCATTAAAGAAAACTTGTATAATGTCTCTGATGGCAAGACGTGACTATGTAAAGGCAAGGACCGAGCTCCTCATCTTCCCAGCCAACCTTGCTGTTGAGCACAACATCACCATTCAGCTGGATCCAAAACAGTCATAAATCTAGGGGTAATCATCGACAACCAACTCAATTTCAACGCCTACACCTCAAACAGCCCAACCATGGAGATTTGCACTCTACAACATCAGGAAGATAAGACCCTTCCTCTCTGAACATGCCACACAACTCCTTGTTTGGTTGCTTGTCATATCTAGACTGGAATACTGTAATGCTCATTTAGCTGGCCTTCCTGCATGCTCTGCAAATGATCCAGCATGCAGCAGCATGTCTGGTCTTCAACAAACACAAGAGAGCATATGTTACACCCTCTGGCTGCCGGTTGCTGCACATATCAAGTTCAAGGTTCTGATGCAAGCAGAATAGTCACTGGGTCTGCGCCAGCTTACCCAAAATCATTCCTTCAGGGCTGCGGTCTGAAAATGAACTGTGCCTCATCGTACCAACAGAAAGAGGCAACAAATCACTTTCCCGGACTTTCAGCTTCACTGTACCTCATTGGTGGAACAACTTTCTCAACTCCATCTGTGAAGCAGACACCCTCTCTGTCTTCGAAATATGTCTAAAGACACATCTTTTCCATGAGCACTTGACAATAATAATAATAATAATAATAATAATAATAATAATAATATATATATATATATATATATATATATATATATATATATATATATATATATATTTGCACTCTAATCTCTGTCTCGGATAGTACTTTTCTGATGCAATTGGAACTTTGTAATGCAGCACTATTCATGCTACTGTCTCCTTAGGATGAATCACTTTTGTTGTATCCTTCCTCATTTTGTAAGTCACTTTGCATAAATGTGTCTGTTAAAGGAATAAATGTAAATGTAAATTAGTTTGCTTGTGTACTGTATATATAGGGCAACAGCTGTGTTTCTTTAAGAGGTTGGTTGTTTAGTACTGCTTTGATTAAAGTCCTTGAAATAGAACATACAGGCATGCATTAGACAAAATTGAACCCCAATTTGTCACTCCCTTCATTGTTACAATGGCTCCACGATCCAATTAACTCAACATCCACTCTAATCAAGTAATTAAGCAATTCTGATGCAAATCTGAGCCTGTAATTGGTTTGGGAGGGGGGTAAATTAAGAGATCCAACTTTAAGAAACATTATCTCTTATCTTGCATGCTTACATCTGCACCCATGGACAAATAATGAAAGTCCAGGACCGAAGCTACTGCCCAAGACATTACAGACACTGAAAGATACAGTTTATCTCATAAGCCAAGAAGTTACTTGACTTAAGATGATCTTTTAGATACTGTAAACCATGATATCTTGGATTAGTTTCTGTTTCAGTTAATTAACAGAAAATGTGTTGGTCTGCATGCAATGACTGTAGACAAGTTACAACCTTCCGTACTATGATAACATTAATTTAAGCAATTGCAGTCAAAGAATGTAATATTTTAAAATAAGTTACCGAAATGAATGTATACATTTCCAAACATCTGTACAATCTTTACACTATAAAACTGATTAATGGAAGTACATGAAACAAAAGTGTTTTCCTATCCATTTACTAGTTCAGATCACTATTGTTAGGAAGCATTCATTACTGCAGCCCTTCATTCATTACTGGACATCTGTGGGGTTTGCAACTATGTACTTACAGGGTAACATCTGTCAGTCAATAGCTGGGTGATGTTAAATTGTTCACATTAAACTATTATGAACTCACTGGGCCAGGTGGGCCATTTGCCAACAGCATGATTTCAACATGACACAATAATGATGTCTTTCACTAGATCGTGCCTCAACTGTCAATCCAAGGGATACATTCAGTTTCCCTTATAGTGATACATACTGATTATAAATAACATCTAACACAACACATCTGTATTTCTCAACCTAGTCTTATAGAATAAACGTTACTATAACTACATTTTTGCAAATTGAGTTTTACATGTCACATTCTACATTGAACACTAGAGGTGCTACAACAACTGTGCACTTTGCTAACTTTCACACAAATCACGAGTATAAAGACTGATTATGACTTAATAAACAGTTTTTTTTATGATCTGTTAATTGCACACAGCCTTTGTTATGATATTGAAACACTTTAACACATAATTTGAAAAACGATACATTTTAACAAACACACCTGCATTTACACACGTATTCAAGTGTGATTAACTGTCTGCCACATCCATCTAAAATTCACCTTAAAAACCTTGTCTGATTACAACAGCATTTCATTCACTTTTGGAGCCCGCTGCTGGATATTTCACTGGAAAACTGCAGCCAAACGTGTAATGAGGCACATGTTTTTTTCAAAATGTTGTCATGGTCACGTAAATTTCGCTAAATCAGGCTGGTATCTCTTCTGCTGTTGCCTACAACAGAAGTCTGCTACCCAACCCAAGCATAATGATATCTGACAAACTATTGTTCCCTATCTGTCACTCACTCGACGTTGTGTCGATGTAGTGACACTAGGGATCACACTTGGGAGCCTTTAAAAAAAGGCCAATAAGAATTGGCGAGTGGAAACTGCATGCCACTCCCCCGGACATACGGGTATAAAAGGAGATGGTATGCAACCACTCATTCAGATTTTCTCTTCGGAGCCGAGCGGTTCTATTCATTGAAGCTGAATTCATCCGCGAAGTTCATTCACCTCATCTGCTGGATTATACGGCACATTTCAGCGGCTTCTCCCCCTCTGCAACTGTGGAGTGCAGAGAACGCCCCTGGGCACTTCGGCAGAAACAACTAGAAGAATATATTCTAAAAAAAAAGAGTATATTTTCTTTCTAAAAGAGTGGCACACACGGAACATCTTTTTAAAGATGCCTTTCCATCTGGGTGTTATTCCTGGTTGCGGTTGATATCTCTCCACTTCTGACGGCTACGATTGCTGTCTTATGTGTCTGGGTGCGTTCGTGGATGGGTCTTGTCCTCACTGCGAGAACATGACCATGGCAACGTTGCGGTCGCGGCTTGCATTCTTAAAAAAGCAAGCCACCCCAGCGGCTCCCCGCCTCGGTCCTTCTACCTACGGGTATGAGGCCATGCTGGTTAGCACTGGGGGCGATTTGGGGACCTCAATGGGACCACCTCCACCTGGTATCCCCCCATGGACCTCCCATTCCCCAGCACGCTCGCTTGCTCTGGTCGGGTGCTTGGACGAGATCGCCGGCTCGTCTCAGGGCGAGTTCGACATCTCGTTCGGAGCCCGGGAAGAAGACGAGATATCGAGTGCAGCATCGGAGAGTGGGCTCATCCAGTCGGACACAGAGGCTTCGACTGGGCTTCCTCCTTCGGGAGTGGTCGCCCAGTCCCAGGCCGACGCAGAAATGACAGACATGCTTTCCAGGGTGGCCGCGAGCATCGGGCTAGAGTGGAACCATCCGCTCTCCCCTGAAACCTCACGGCTCAACGATTGGTTCCTGGGCTCGGGGCGCTGCCCATGGCCAAGCCCTGCCCCCATTCCTTTCTTCCCAGAAGTGCATGAGGAGCTGACAAGATCATGGGAGGCACCTTTTACTGCCCGGTCCCGGTCTTTCAGCTCCCCCACTCTCGCTACCCTCGATGGCGGAGTGGCCAGGGGGTATTTGGAGATCCCCCAGGTGGATAAGGTGCTTGCGGTGCACTTGTGTCCGCAGAGCGCCACCACCTTGCATGGGCGCCCGAAACTCCCATCCAGGGCCTGTAGGTTTACGTCATCCCTGACAGCTAGAGCCTACGTTGCCGCTGGACAAGCCGCCTCCGCCCTGCACGCCATGGCTCTCCTGCAAGTACACCAAGCCAAGGCGATAAAAGAACTGCATGAGGGTAGTTCTGACCCGGGATTGATGCAGGAACTGTGCTCGGCGACCAACCTCGCTCTCTGGGTGACAAAGGTCACAGCGTGGTCTCTCGGGCAGGCGATGTCCACCCTGGTGGTCCAGGAGTGCCACCTTTGGCTCAACTTGGTTGAGATGTGCGAGGCTGACAAGGCCCTCTGGCCGCCAAGAACCCGAGGAAAGCTTCGAAGGGCCCCTGAGATGGGCGACCCAAGGGCAAGGCAACCCGCTTCTCCTGAGCTGGTGAGCAGACCACTGCATACCCCAGTGGAGGGCCGGAAGGAGAATCTTTTGTTTCGTTTTCATTTAATTTCACCGCATGTCCAAGAGGCTGCGGTACCCAAAAATTCAACAAAAGGGCGGTTTTCTTGTTCACTGGATCACATGTTCAGTGCGCACAGCCGTCGTCATGACCACTGTCCACCGTCCCATCTTTGCAGGTATGGCGCCCCATCGGCGGTCCCCCCACCCCTGTGTGCCCAGCTGTGGCACAAACACACCCACCCGGGATTGGGTCTGGTGGACTACGGGGACGAGACTCCTACTCCCCCCTCCTCGGCCAATCTTATGGTGGGTGGCAGGAGCCAGGAAAGTGCTTCGATGTCCCTGGACTCAGCATGGCCATGAGGCTCGAATCCCCTCGACGTGGCACCTCGAGATCCACCCCGCCACGAGGCCCCACCCGCTGATACGTCCGATGTGATCAATCCCTTGGTCCCACTCGCCTGGAGTTTGGACACGTGGCTCGCACTTTCTAACCCGTCGCGCTGGCTGACCCGGACCGTCCGACTCGGCTACGCGATTCAGTTCGCCAGGCGCTCGCCCAGGTTCAACAGCGTCCGCTTCACCTCTGTGATGGGTGAGAATGCCGCTACCTTGCATGCGGAGATCGCTACCCTTCTGCGCAAAGGCGCGATAGAGCCTGTCCCTCCAGCTGAGATGAAGAAAGGGTTCTACAGCCCTTACTTCATCGTACCGAAGAATGGCGGTGGGTTGCGACCAATACTGGACCTGTGAGTACTGAACCAGGCTTTGCACAGACTCCTGCTCAAGATGCTGACGTAAAAATGCATTCTAGCGAGCGTCCGGCATCAAGATTGGTTCGTGGCGGTAGACCTGAAGGACGCGTACTTTCATGTTTCGGTCTTACCTCAACACAGACCCTTCCTGCGGTTTGCCTTCAAAGGCCAGGTGTACCAGTACAAGGTCCTCCCCTTCGGTCTGTCCCTGTCCCCTCGCATCTTCACGAAGGTCACAGAGGCTGCCCTTGTCCTGCTAAGGGAAGTGGGCGTCCGTATCCTCAACTATCACGATGACTGGCTAATCCTAGCTCACTCTCGAGAGTTGTTGTGCACATACAGGGTCCTCGTGCTCCAGCACCTCAGCCGACTGGGGCTTTGGGTCAACTGGGAAAAGAGCAAGCTCTCCCTGGTTCAGAGCATCTCTTTTCTCAGTCTGGAGTTGGACTCAGTCTCGATGACAGTGCACCACACGAACGAGCACGCACAGTCGGTGCTGAACTGTCTGAAGGCATTCAGACGGAGAACAGCGGTTCCACTGAAACTTTTTCAGAGGCTCCTGGGGCATATGTCATCCTCAGCGGTGGCCATACCGCTCGGGTTGATGCATATGAGACCACTTCAGCACTGGCTTCAGACTCGAGTCCCGAGATGGGCATGGCGCCATGGGACACATCGCGTGGCCATCATGCCGATCTGTCGCCGCCTCTTCAGCCCTTGGACCGACCTTGCATTTCTACCTCTGGAATCTCCACGTCTGGCCCCTGGACGGGACGCAGAAGACCTAAGTGGCCTACCACCCGCGGTGGTAGACACGATCACTCAGGCTAGGGCTCCCTCTACGAGGCGCCTGTATGCCTTGAAGTGGCGTCTGTTCGCTAAGTGGTGTTCTTCCCAACGCGAAGACCCCCAGAGATGCGCAGTCAGATCAGTGCTTTCCTTCCTGAAGGAGAGGCTGGAGGGGCGGCTGTCCCCCTCCTTTTTTGGCGCATCACGATGCAGTAGATGGTAAGTATTTGGGGAAGCACGACTTGATCATCAGGTTCCTGAGAGGCGCTAGGAGGTTGAATCCCTCCAGACCGTGCCTCGTCCCCTCATGGGACCTCTTCAGGGTCTACAGGGAGCTCCCTTTGAGCCCTTGGAGTCAGCTGAGGTTAAGGCACTCTCTTTGAAAACTGCCCTCCTGACTGTGCTCACTTCCATCAAAAGGGTAGGGGACCTGCAGGCGTTCTCTGTCAGCGAATTGTGCCTGGAGTTCGGTCCGGGTTACTCTCACGTGATCCTGAGACCCTGACCGGGCTATGTGCCCAAGGTTCCCATGACTCCTTTTAGGGATCAGGTGGTGAACCTGCAAGCGCTGCCCCAGGAGGAGGCAGACCCAGCCTTGGCATTGGTTTGTCCGGTGCGAGCTATACGCATCTATTTGGATCGCACGCAGAGTCTTAGAAGCTCTGAGCAGCTCTTTATTTGCTTTGGTGGACAGCGGAAAGGAAGCGCTGTCTCCAAACAGAGGATCGCCCACTGGGTCATCGACGCCATCACGATGGCATATCAGGATCAGGATGTTCCACCCCCTGCGGGGTTATGAGCCCACTCCACCTGGAATGTGTTGGCCTCCTGGGCCCTGGCCAGTGGTGCCTCTTTGGTAGACATCTGCAGAGCAGCAGGCTGGGCAACACCCAACACCTTTGTGAGGTTCGACAATCTCCGGGTTGAGCCGGTCTCATCCCGTGTATTGGCAGGCACGAGCAGGTAAGTTCCGGGACAACTGGCCAGTGTACCGCTTGCGCATAGCGCCTTTCGCAGACACTTATGGCTCCCAGTCAGTTAACAAATTCCACTCTTTTTGGGGTGAAAAGAGAGGGAAAAGAGGCCTCAGCTGGGCTAGCCTGTCCCTATAGTTGGGCATTCAACTTGTTCCTGATGGACTGTTCGACGCTCATAAGAGCGTTGGGGGAGGTTACGTGACGGCCTGGTGCGCTGGCTATAAGGCACACAGCAGTTTGCCCATCACACACCACCAGTTCATGCAACACAGTTTAGCTAGTTGTGGCGTTTTGTATAGGGACCCCTGGTGTCACTACATCGACACAACGCCGAGTGTGACAGATAGGGAACGTCCTGGTTGCTTTCGTAACCTCCATTCCCTGATGGAGGGAATGAGACGTTGTGTCCTTCTTGCCACAACGCTGAACTACCCGCTAAAATGGCCGGGACCTGGTCTCGGCTCCTCAGCACAAAACCTGAATGAGTGGTTGCATACAGCTACTTTTATACCCATATGTCCAGGGGAGTGGCATGCAAATTCCAATTTTTTTTAAAAAGCGGAGGTTTGGGGCTCCCAAGACACTGTATTGACACAACGTCTCGTTCCCTCCATCAGGGAACGGAGGTTACAAAAGTAACCAGGATGTTTTTTGGCCTAGTTTGGGTGATTTTTTTCATATATAAGGTTTGTTATATACTGTATTTTAGACAGACAGACAGATGTATGCCCTTGAAGACCTCTAGCCTGCCAGTTGCACATTACCTAAAATTACTCAAATTGAAATTTGTTTGTCTAAGTGTGGATCGAAACAAGAACAAGCAGATTTTTCAGAACATTGTTAGAATTACAGAGCTCTTACTCAACATGCAAGTTTGGTAGAGGACACAAGAGTGGCAGATGGTATATAAACCCCTTTCATGTGTATTTGTATATCCTGTTTCTTTATGGTGCTTTTGTAATGCCTACACACATGCTGGCGAGAAACTTCCGTTAAATACCATCATTTTCTTAGAATTATCAAAGCAGCTATCTGTGATAGTATGAATGAATGAATGAATGTTACATTTATATATCGCTTTTCTGACACTACACTCAAAGTGCTTTACACAATGAACAGGGGACTCTCCTCAAACACCACCAGTGTGCATCATCCACCTGGATGATGCGACGGCAGCCATAGTGCGCCAGTATGCTCACCACACACCAGCAGGCCTATACTTTGGCACTGTATGTGGAGCTTTTCAAAAGATGCCAAAATTATTTCTAACAGCAGGCTTGACTCAATTGTTTGCAGGTATGTTTGGAGGCCATTTGTTTATGCTCTGGAATTTCACAAGGTCCAGAATTTCAACATAGTTTTGACAAGAATGTCATATGAATATATTTATAAAACCCTCTAGAGAACAAACTCAAAAAAGTGTTTATATGCTTGTTAAAAAGTAAAAACAGTCCTTTACATTGTGTTTGACTATTCAAATAGCAATGACTCATTCTCTTCAGAACAGGTGCATAAACAAATCTGCGGTAACAGATAATATAACAAAATGTACATAATGGCTTCTTTTATTTTGTTCTCCTGAAACAATCTCTCACATATTAGTATTACCCTCAGATGTGGTACAGCGAAGCTGGTGCATTTTGCCCTTTCGGGAGTGAAAGTTCAAGCCTATTTGAATTTTAGACATTTATTTATTTAAAAACATTTCTCACCAAAATGCAGGCTTTCTGTCAAGTTTGTAATTAAAATAATTTTATAGCAGGTTGCTTTTTACATGCTTCTGAAAATGGAGGCAAAAAAACAAAAAAAACAAAAAAAACAAAAAAATGTTCCGGTGTTGCCTGTGTGACATTTACAAAGCGAAATGGAAAAGGATTTTTTAATCACTCTGATCTCAGACTTGTATCAAACCAGCGAGCACAGATTGCCACACACACACACACACACACACACACACACACACACACACACACACACACACACACACGCACGCACACTAAAAAAAAGAGTGTAAAATAATTTAAATGTGATGAAAATAGTGCATTTCAGTGTACCGTGTTGGAGAAAAAATGGGTATAAGCTTGCCCGTTAATGCAGACACTGTATAAAAGCTATGATTGACTATGATTGGACTAATTTGGTGTCCACTATACACAAGTGTTCAATTACATCACAATATGCAATGATTATGATTACACTACAGGCTAACTGTTTCATGTCAACTTGTAAAGAGGTCTGTTCTGATAGTCTGATAGTAAGGGGAAAAAACTATGCTAAATTCAATAATTAAATGCATCTAACAATATAACTTAGGATACTGTTGCAAAATACTTTTAAGGTGAGGAGAAAACGGCATATACTTATTGTTGACATTTTTCTACGGTTACATTTTAATTTTGAGCAAAACAATTGTTCTTTCTGTAATGACACTGAAACAACAGTACATATATATTTGTTTCATATCCAAATGTTCAGGCTTTTATGAAAAGTGTTTTAATTATTTTACT
The DNA here is from genome assembly GCF_019703515.2 of Myxocyprinus asiaticus. Classification (NCBI taxonomy): domain Eukaryota; kingdom Metazoa; phylum Chordata; class Actinopteri; order Cypriniformes; family Catostomidae; genus Myxocyprinus; species Myxocyprinus asiaticus. Next base: position 13,378,636 of record NC_059350.1, read on the forward strand.
TATTTATTTAAAATTGCTCTTATCCTTTTTATTATTATGCTGATGTCTGCTCAGCTTAGTTAAGATGTACTATGTCATAATGTTTTGGTGCCTTGTTTGTTGTATTATTTGATTTTTTGCATAAATTATTTTTTTTTTTTTTTGACTTTTGTTTACTTTTATGAGATAATCAATTTGGCTTTTGTGTTGGGCTGCCACTTTATGTCCAATGTAAAATCTGGGTTCTGAAGCAAGTTGAGAACTACTGCAATAGTTAAAAGCAACTAACAACTAATTAGTTCAATGTATAAGCCAGTGAGCACGTTTACATATTGTGCTTAATAAGCCAATGGTGTATAATGTCATGTACTGTAAATGCCTTAGAGGAGTATTCCAGTTTCAGTACAACTTAAACTCAACTGACAACATTTGTGGCACAATGTTAGTTGATTACCATGAAAAAAATATTAAATCTATACCTACAATGGAAGTTAATGGGGCCAATCCGTGAACGTTAAAATACTCACTAATTCAAAAGTATAGCCACAAGATGTAAAAAATATACTCTAAACAAAGATCGTTCTTTAAAGGTTCTTTACTGACCTTAATAGTTCTATTTAGAACCATATCTTCCTGAAGAACCCTTTTGAAATGGTTCTTTCCGTTGGGCATTAGGGGCTCTTTATTCCCGCCCTTTTGGTTTTTGAATATAACTGTCAGTAAATCCTTTCAAAGCCACCGTGTCTTTGGTTGACTAACAGCACTGGAGTCCTGGCAGCTCAACCGACAGCTACACAGACAGTGTCACCACAGGTAAACTTGATATGTCGCTGAAACATTTTAACCATTAGTAGTTTTAGCAGGAATGTTTTCAGGGACAAAAAATCTCATTAGCTCAGTTAAATGGGAGTGAGAATTTGCTTATTTTTCTTTCGCTTCACTCGCAGTTTTGAAAGTGAAACCGTGGGGAATTTAACGTTTATCGTGAAATGTAGCCTTACATAGTCCAAATAAAAACCTGCATCCAGTTATTTTTTGCACATATATTTAATAACCTTGAAGAGAATTCATGATCATACAACCTAGAACTCATGACATCTGTTTTTCTCTCCCTGAAGGGCATTAGACTGATGGACCAACTTTAGTGCTTATAACCTCTAAATAATGATCACAGAATGAATGAAACTATGCCTGTTTTCAAACAATTTCGTCACCGCTTGATGAAGGCAGCACAGTGCTTGGGTAAGTTTTTGCAAAATGTTGAGCAAGTCCATATTAAGCACTTAAAATTTTAACCTTTACAGAGTAAAACTTTCTGTCATGAAAGTGTGACCAACTCAAGAGGAGAGCTGTCATTTTGTTTAAAATAGACGGAATGTTCTGAAAAAGGGGGTAATTTGGGATTTTATTTTGATTTCAGGTATCCATCCCACCCAGGGTATGATTCATTGTCTGCTCTGATAACTGCATATGCCTGTCTGAAAGCTATCAGATTATGTGAATTTTAAGTACTTTTATCTCACTTTCTTTTTTCATATCTATTTTTGCCATTAATTTATACGCTGTAATTAATTAATACAATGTAATTTCTTTGTGTCATAGGTTTACATTTAAAAAGCAGCTACACTATGCCTTACAGTGGTGTTCGGTGAGGATACTTCTCTCAGCTTCTCCATTAAGCACTTAAGTGATAAAGACTGAATTTTTGATCCATATGGAATTTTGGAATGTTTCAATTATTTACTTGGGTTTATGCATAAGCATTTTGCCCAGTCACAAAATAAATAAATAAATAAAATAAAAATAAACTATCACACCTTATTTCACTTTTTCTTTTCACATTGTGAAGGGCTCACTTACATTGTCCACATATACTGAAACACTGACTGTGAACCTAATTGTGTATTTCTATTCAGACAGACGTAGTTGGATCCCACAACCTCATTACCTTTAGAGAGGGGCTGCCACTCAAATACACCAAAATACACAGTGATGAATGAAGACATCATAGAGGATTGTACAGATATTTTAGTGAAGCCTTCAGTTAAGTTTAGCCTTCATTACATCAAGTTTGTGTTTCCATGGGATGTTGTTCTTCCTTGAAGGATTGGTTGTCAGTATGAAATAAAAATACTCTATATAAAAGATAAAGGAATGTACAAGTTTCTCTCCCAGCCTTAATGTGTGAAGCAACGTAGGGGTCTGCTATTTCATTTGTATATGCATTTATTGACTCTTTTCACGTTATGTATTTGTTGATGTATTTATTAATGTGAGTTATTTATGCATTTTGAATTATTTGATCACAATAATTTATTAATGTATTCAACTAATGATTGCTCTAAAAGCATTGTTATTAGTTTTTAATTGACACATACTTTGCTTATATTTGTTTGTTTGGTTGGTTATATTTAATGTAAAACAATAATTTAGGCTATAATATTTTATAGGAACAGATTTATAGATGGGTAGAAAAAAAACCCTCCTTGCATCAAAAAGGTTCTTTATAGCACTATTGAGGTTCTAAATAGCACTTTCAATGGAAAGTTCTTTATGGAACCTTTAAAAAAGGTTATATTTAGCACCAAAAACGGTTCTGCTATTGTGACAAGCCGAAGAACCCTTTTTTAGTAGTATTTAGAACCATTTTACTTAACATGATTTCAGTGATAAAATCAATTACTAACCTTTTCTGTTTAACTTTGTTGCCATCACATCGTAAACCCTAAAATGATGTAAAAAGGACAATTTAAACAATTTTACAGCTCAAATAATACAAGTTTTAACGGAAGAACTAATTTAAGTGTTTTTATAAATTAAAAGCTTCACATTTCTGCCTTAAAACCCTAAAAAAATTGGCCCTATTCACCTCCATTGTGAGTGCCTCAATGTAACCTCGATTTTAGCTTCTTTTTTAAAGAGGAGGAATGAGTCGAAATTATGTTTTGTGGTTTTCAGCATTAATGAACAAATGCTGTCAATTGAGCTTAACTTGTATTGAACCCAGAATATTCCTTTTTGGGGTACGGTCATAGACAGTTCAAGAAAAAACAAAAACAAAAAAAAAACAATTGGCCTACATAGATTTTTCATTTTACCCTGACTTTGCGTGTCAGAGCAAGAGCGAGACAAAGAGATCAAAGAGCAGAGGAACAGTTCAACAGATTTATTAACAATAAATAGCAACTTAAACTGTGCTGGTGAAGAATGGAGGACCCGGCACCAGCTGCAGTAGCAGGGGGAGAAGCTTGTGGATGTGTGCTCACCATGGCCACGTAGTGGGCAGATCTGTTAGGACTCTGTGAATAGTATGTTTGTAGGGGAGTGTGTGCGTCGTGGTAGTCAGGGGCAGATTCAGGAGGAATCCTCCACTGAAGCATAGTGAGGTGCAGAGAACCAGCTCACAGTGGACTGGAAAGCAATCACTTTCCCGACACACGGGCAGAGACGAGGAATCCTCCGCTGAAGATTCGTGAGCTCAGAGAACAAGCATACAGCAAATTGGAAGGCAACCACACTCCCAACACGAGGGCAGAGACGGGCAAGAAAACAGATACACAAGGCAGGACCAACTAGCCAGAGAGTATGAGGTAAGTTACTTCACACCAAACAACAATCAAGCAAAGATACTGACAACACGAAGGGATTAAGTAGGGAGGGAATCAGTGGAGAACCAGGTGCTGCTAGCAAGCTAATTAGTGTCATGATCAACGTTCCCCTGGGAACAATCAGTGTTCCCATGGAAACAATGATCATGCATGCCAGCTGTGCCTGCGAAACATGAGGGAGAGAAATAACAAAACAAACAGAACAAACCGACAAACTCACCAGAGCTGTGACATTGCGTGTCATGTAAACACCTTTTTCAGTGTGCATCCCTGTTTACATGTAAACACAGTTTTCTTCCATTGTCTGATTTTTTGAATAAGCTGATTTTTGTTGTTTGGTTGTTATCAGCATATTAATGTGCTTGTGATCGTGCTCACTGCTGTTTTCTAAGGTATAGTATATAAGGAACAGTGTTTAGTGAATGTGTGTGATGTCACAAATTCGTAGACGAAAGCTTGCAGGGATGGATATGTGAAAGGAAACAGGAAAAAACAAGGGCATTTTCTGCATAGTCTGTATGCACCCTATCAGGAATGTTGCCAATGCATTATTTTAATTATTTAGCAAATTGCACAGATTACATTGTGCATATCTGTGTATAATGGCTTTTTCTCTTTCCAAATCACTTAAACAAAAGAAAATCTTTACCAAGGTCAATTGTAGATGATTTTGCAAGGCGAAGAATCTCTCTAAGACACTAAACAGAAATGACATCCTACAACACATTTTCCTTTTTACAGTACTTCAATCATTCCCATTGTTTAGAAATAACACTGCCGGCACAACTAAAGGAAATCTAAAAGTGCTATTTCTCAAAAGTGTCAGGCGCTTCCCAAGTGTCAGTATAATGGAATAGATAATTCCACAGGGAAGCAAGGAGTAGGCAGAGCATCATGGTGTGATTTACACATGAGAATGACTCAGAGGCTCAGGTCTGTTAGATGTGACTGAAGGTATGTTCAAATCGACCGATTGTTGCCTGCGAAGTGGACATCAGATGGTATTCAGCAATCTAAAGTGAGATTTCAATCCAAAGGGAGTGTATATGTTCAGCTGGAAGGGCACTCTAAATGGCATAGGGAATAAGTGTACATCAACACATCACTTCACAGGAAGTGGAGAGAGAAATCTACCCACCAGTCATTGTGCACCATCAGAGTACTGACATAGTTTGGCTAAAATAAATGCTAAAATAAAATAAACAAAAGAGGTTTGAGACCCTGGCGTTTTAATTAAGCCTAATTCACCTCAGGTGTACTATCTATGGGTTGTGCGTGAGTGCAAAGTGTACCATTTCGAGGTCCCAGAACTCATAGCAATACTATGATGGCAGACAAAGGACATTTATCTTTGTGTTCTCTCTCAGGAGATTCCTGCTGTAAGCTTGCGAAAGTCTGACGGCTTGTGAGAGTTTTCATACTTCGTCAACATTTGTTGTTTTGTTGTGCATCATTTTAATGAAGTAATAAACACATGGAGGAAACAAATGTTAACAGACTTTATTCTTTTAACATGTCACTAGTGCTGCAAAACCTCGCTGCTGTGATGATAATAAAGTTTTCACTGGTATCTGATAAAGCCAATAGTTCTCTCACTGGCTACAAATGTGCTGGGACAGGCAATTGCGCAACAGGAAGTTTGCAGCACATCTCAAACCTCGCAATAGATGCGTTCTACGTTCTCATATCCTTCAGAGATCGTTCTTCCAAGGTAGCTTGGCAAGACTTGTCTTCAGAAGAACGCAAGTCCGTTTTCTGCATTCTTAGCATTGAGAAACACCGTTTTGTGAATGTGTTTGTTGTCACAATCTTGGGTCATGTCGAGTGCGGTGATACCCAATTTCCCATGGTCAGCCATACTTCCTGTCTGCCATTTAGAATTCTTTTTCTTCTTCTTCTGTCCGAGTCTATGGCTGCCCAAAGACCCATACATAGGAAAGTTCTGAAATTTGGGACACTGATAGAGGACACCCTGACATGTAATGACCCAAATTTGGGGTCTCTAAATCAATCCCTCTAGCACCACCAACTGTTCAAAATTTCACACAGGTGAACACAAAATTCAGCAAACAAAATATTTTTTTCCTCTGATTCCTTGGGTCATGCCCCATAAGGAAATATTGCATTGTTTTTCAGCTCCGCCCAATCGATTTTCTGCCATTTCAAATTTGATGAAAAATCTGTTTTTTTTTTTTTCAAACTCACCCTAGACTGCATGTCCAATTTGCTTGAAATTTTAAAGCTGGCTGCGTGCATCCTATCAGGAATGTTGCCAAGCATTACTTTAATGCATCAAATTGCACAGATCACATTGTGCATATCTGTGTAAAATGGCTTTTTCTTTTTCCAAATCAAATAAGCAAAAGACAATCTTTACCAAGGTCAAGGGAGATGATTTTGCAATGCCAGTAAAAAGAGTTTACACAGCACAAAAATGACATACTAAAACACATTTTCCTTTTTACTTCAATCATTCCCATTGTTTGGAAATAACACCACCAGCACAACTGAAGGAATCTAAAACTGCTATTTCTCAAAGGTGCCATGCGCCTCCCTGGAGCCAGTATAATGGCAAAGATAATTCCAAGAGAAGCAAGGAGTAAGCAGTGCATAGTTTTTATGGTGTGATTTACACAAGAGAATGACTCAGAGGCTCAGGTTTGTTAAATACGACTGAGACAATGATATTCACAATAACGCTAAACCGTGGAAAACCTCCTACACATACATTGAGGTAAAAGCATGGAAAGGCGCCCATAGAAACGTGTAAGGTCAAGGAAGCTGTCCTGTCTGAAGGTGTGATAGCAAACAGGCACCACTGAATCTCATCGAGCATTTTCACATGTTCACAGCCACATTCTGCAGGTGGTAAGGGGATAATTCAGGGACAGCATTGCAGATTTTTTTCAGCAGACAACATCAGTGAGTGTCTAGTATGTATATGTTTGTGAGTAAGGCAAGATGACTGAGAAAAGACAGGAATGACTTTGTCTTTAGATGCCTCACCATCTCTTGTGTGTGTGTGTGTGTGTGTGTGTGTGTGTGTGTGTGTGTGTGTGTGTGTGTGTGTCTGTGGCAGAGAGACAGCTCCACCCAGTGGTCATCAGAGTTCTGTATCCCAGGCCTTTGGCATCACTGCCCTTATGTGAGCATTCAAGACAGAGATATTTGCAAACGTCTCTGATTACCCAGACTCACAAAGGAACAACAACAGGTAATGGTTTGTCCTGACCACCAGAGCAAAGAAGACATGACATGCAGTGTCACGACTCATAAAAATAAAAACAGTATGGGATGATGACAAACAAACATACAATCTATAACTGCTGCAAGGAACTGCTTTTGCTTTATCTTCTATAAGACGTAGCATATCAAAAGTAGGCAACTGTGATTCACAATACAAACACAATAAGTGCCAACCCAATCTCATGAAAATTTGTTCATAAGTTATGAGTTGGCAATTTCGTATGATCTTGCACGATTTTGTTCGCATAAACTCGTACGACTTCATCATGTGCAAATTCCCGGATGTCTAATGTGGAAATAAGCGCAAGTTCCGCGCACGTGGTGTTAAGGACATGCTTATTAATAGTATGCCCTTACCCAAACCCCTTATCTAACTTAACCAATCAGCAGAGTGTGTAAACATGACAGGAAGCTGTTGGGTGTGACAGAAGCAAGTAATTGTCACGTATTAGATGGAAACGATGTCCAGCAACGTCATTGGCTGAAGTGAAAGTCGTAGGAATTCAAACTAGTACAGTCGCACAATATCATATGAATTAGCCAAATTTAGAAAAGTCGTCAAAATCCTGACAGTTTCGCTGTATTGATAAGTGCCCAAAACCCTTTAAAACCAGCAAACAGACAAGCCTGACTAGGCTGGGAGACCAGCTAAGACCAGTAAACCAGCTTAGGCTGCTATAAGATTATTATTTTTTTTTCAGCAGCGCAACAATGAATCATCAAAACTAAAGCATCTGCACACAGTCAAATGTGCCTGTCTAAGTATAAGGCAAATAACTGTGCGCACATACACAGGTGGTTGGCGCATGAGCGCTACAACTGCTATGAGACACCGGACTCTAGCTGAGTCCCATATAGATGTCTTTATATTTCTATATAATTGAGTTTTTTGCACAACAACAGTTTGTTGTTTTTACCTTCATCTCCTGAGGTTCACTGGCAATTACATCTTCTTCTAGTTCTTTTTCGTGACAGCAACAGTTTAAAAGTGAGTGTTGCCAACTAGTGGACCCACAAATTAGTGCAAGTAACTCCAGGCGCATGAGCATTTTGCGCGTTTAAAGATATGCGATTAGAAAAATCAGGCTGCGAGCGTTCAGGACTCGAGCGCTCTGCTGATGATGAGATTTGCGTCACGCATTCTGTACGCAGACGCTCATTGTTCACGTCTGACCGAAGTATACATTGGGCTTAAGCCACAGTGAGAACAGCAAAATAGTCTCTCACCTGGTTGACCACTGGGAAAAGAACATAACACAAGCTTTAGCTAAGAAACATGGTGTACTAGTTACAGCTTTATAATGGTCTCTTTCACTGGCAGATCATGCTTACCTCATAGGCCCACTATTGTTCTGACAAAACTATATAAGTATGCCTCATTACATTCAAAAATAGACATTAATACAATTTTGATTGCCATTGCAGGTCTATCTGACCCCTTAATATCCCTTTCAAGATCTTTATTTAAAGTGATTTAAGAAGAAACTACTGCATGTTTCTGCACTTAAGTTTCATCAAGCTTTCCTGTCCTTTACTGGGTAAAAGAGTACATATGATGTACCCTGTCCACCAGTATAACCCTGAATTCACTGTAGCATTAAAGGGTTTTTCCTTTAAAGAGTTTTAAAGAGCAAAGAAACATGTAAATTATTCATTATGAACATCTATGTTGGTTACAATTAGTGTGTGTAGTGAAGATTTGTGAGATTTGGTAAAAGAAGGGGCACTATGTGCAAATTGAAGTCATACCTAAACCACCTGTGTTTCCATGTCTTACACAATTTATACAGAGGTAAATCAATACAATGCATGCTACTAAGGAACAATGAAATATCAATCACTCAATAGGTTTAATTACTGTACACCAGAGGTGTATTATGTATAAATTATATATGTTCTAGTATGTTAGCCAACATACAAAGTCCCTGCTAAAGAAGTAGCATTTGTGTAATTGGTATTTGAATTATGAAATTGCAACAGAAATATAAATGCCAAGTTATCCATTCAGGGTGATACCGGGTAACTAACCATTAAATGATTAAAGCAGAGAATCTAACAGCATGAAAACATTTCCCTCATCTCTGCAAAGCTCTCTGTTTAGAACTCTTCAAAGTTTGTACTTGGAAAGGCTGTTCTTGGCATGTCTGTGGTAAAATATATATATATATTTTCTATTTTACTTTTCATTTAAGTCCTAACGAGTGGAGAAACATTTGTCAAGCCTTCCTTTGCAGCTGCAGCAATATCACCCTGTAGCTCAAGACCGGTTGCCCACTGAATCTAAACAGGGTTGAGCCTGGTCAGTACCTGGATGGGAGACCTCTTTGGGAAAACTAAGGTTGCTGCTGGAAGAGGTGTTAGAGAGGCCAGCAGGGGGTGCTCAGTGTAGTGACGGGGACACTATACTATAAAAACACACTGTCCTTTGGATGAGATGTTAAACCGAGGTTCTGACTCTCTGTGGCCATTAAAAATCCCATGGCACTTCTCGTAAAGAGTAGGGGTGTAACCCTGGTGTCCTGGCCAAATTCCCCCCATTAGCCCTTCTCAGTCATTCAGTCATGGCCTCCTAATATCCCCATCCATAAATTGGCTCTATATACTCTCTCCTCTCCACAAATAGCTGGTGTGTGTTGAGCGTACTGGCGCACTATGGCTGCCGTCGCATCATACAGATGGATGCTGCACACTGGTGGTTGAGGAGAGTCCCCTGTCCACTGTGTAAAGTGCTTTGAGTGTAGTGTCAGAAAAGCGCTATATAAATGTAATGTTCATTCATTCACTTCATTCAAGGCTGTGTTGAAATGTGTTTACACATAGACAGTATAAGTCTATAGTAAAGGTAAACTAATGACACAGTAAAAACACCTGGGTTGTTGTACTTCAGGATATGGAGTCTTAAACACTTTTAAGACCTTTGAACAGATCCAACCTTCACCCAAAAAAATAAAATAAAATAAAAAATGAATAGAAAAGTAGCCAGTTATGCTTACATTGCTGTTTCACTGCAGGAAACTAAAACAAAGAATGTAAATAAATAAAAATTTCAACCTTGCCAAAGAGCAGGCTTCACTTTATTACACTCTGTCAAATTGTGGTCAGACATTACTGTGCTACCAGAAAAGAAATATACTGTACAATAGAATATATAGAGATATTTTTTAAAGCATTTTAAAAACTCATGGATATGCATGCACACAGAATCAATATGACGGGCTTTAGCATGACAAACACACACACAGACATACATAATTAATTTGATGAAAAGGGATTCGCTGATACAGGGGAATCAAGGATACAACTCTGTGAACATTCTAAAGAACATCAATCTTTTTTGAAAAATGTCTAAAGTACTGTTTTCCACTTGAAAGAGCGTCAAACCAGTTCAAGGCAGAAAACAGCCCAGCTTTAAAGTCTAAGATATTTTCTACAGTCTATGATGTGAAATACAGCACAAAATGAGTAAAATAGGATCTGAAAACTTCCCTTCACTTTTACTAAAACTTTAACAAGTGTACAGTATAATGCATTTAAAGTTCTGCCACAGCAAATAAATGAAATTAGCACTTCAGTAAAATTCCTTATAAAACAGAGTTCCAGTCCTGGATGCTGGTTAGTCAATACAGCATATTATACAAAAAGAAAAAGAAAAAAGAAAATACAGTTTCTGTCTTGAAAAACATTATTGTGTCTTTTTTAAACATAACTATTACAGAATAGGGTTACCTTTATTATTCTGATTACTTAATGCCATCGGAAGTGTTCTGTTACTCCCTAAGCCCAATTGTTGATAGGCTACATTACTTGTGCCTGTGTGTGAGGAAATGACTTGGCTGCCACTATACAGCTAAACCTATTACTGAATGGACCACAATGCTCGGGTTCAGCAACATTCCCTCCAACACCTTTTTAATTATGACTTGAATTATTAAGCAGAACAAGTTAGATTGCCTAAAACAGGATTAAATAAGTAAATAAATGTAATACATTGGCGTCCCAAATGTTGATCAGCCCAACAGTTCTCACACAGCTCCAGATGGCCAGTCCGCCACAGAGTTCTGTCCTTGTTGTCATTTTCAGTGCATGTCTGCTCAGCATTGCTGGTTGATCTTTGTCCACTGTAGCATGTTATGACACCTGTTAAGATTACCACGAATACAATTTGGATTGCATATTTACCCTTACTGACCTCCACTGATCTTTGAGGCCATGACAAATAGTACATACCAAATAGAGGTGACAGATAATCACTGCATATAAAATAGATCAGCTCAATATTAGTGATTTTTCTGAATGAGCAGTTTGTTACTGGTTAAATAATTATTCAGATAGCAGCAGCAGTGGCTCAGTGCAAAATTGCCACCAAAAATACCACAGAAATTCAAAAAGTGGGGGTAAAAAATGCCCTCGTAAAGTAACTCTTCTGTTTATTATTTGTAATATCTGCTATAGTTCTTATTATTATGTCATAAAATTAATGTTAATGTAAGAGGTAATAATTTCTCAATGTTGACTAACTGTGTTAATTAATTGATTAAATTGTTATTTGATGTATTTGACATAAACAAATGAGAGTTTGTTTTAAATGGTTAGACTAATATATACCCTCATAAAAGTAAACCCTGATACGCTGATTAATTAATCAAATTAATTGGCAAATAACAGCACACATCAATTTTTTTTTTTAGGGAGACAAGCCCCAAAATTAAAATAATTCATAGACATTACATCATTATAGCAGACGGAAAAAGCTTTAGCAATCCATTTTGCAATCTGTCCAAGGTAGACTTAGGAGCCATTCAAAGCAATTTTTTACTGTCAGTCTATGTATCTGTCAGAAAGACATCTTTGGCCACTGTGCCGCATCGCATCTCTCTGTTTCCAGCATTTTGTGACATGAACGCTGAGTTTTTAAGATGCTAAAACTGTTAAAAACAGTCAATTATTAAAAACGCCTCTGATCTGTTGCACTTCATCTAATAACCCTAAGTCTGGTTTGGCAGGTCAGGGGGCATGATTTTTTTAATCACATTTAAAAAAGATATAAATATATAATTAACTGTTCTGAATTAACATGTTAAATTGCCATTAAATAACTTTTTTTAAGATTCCAAAATATTCTTTTAAATGGAGAATATGATAATTATCTTGTTGGTTTCTCTCTTTCCTTGTACTCTGCTCTTAGAAAGTGCAACAATAGGAAATATGCACAAGCTGGTCTTGACTACATCAGCATGTTCAAGGGCGATTTTAACAGACAGACAGACAGACAGACAGATAGATAGATAGATAGATAGATAGATGAAGCCTTAACATACAGAGTGATTCTCTAACCTCTAAAGAGAAGAATGAATATAAATTTACATTTGTTGTGAGATGCTTGGTTAATGAATAATCTAATCATGTCTAATCATGCAAGAATTTCGAGATCTAGCAAACACTTAAACACACATTGCATTATAATTTTCACACATCAGTAGTCAGAAAGTGAGAGGGAAACGAAAAAAGAATAAAATATGAGCAAGGTCTTACTTCTCTATTCATTCATAGTCCAATTTATTTATTTGCGTTCATTCTTTCTTACAGATACGGAACTGTGTGATTGGAAAAATTTCCAGCATCTTTGAACATCCTCAAATTTTCAATAACAGAATGTACGAATCTCCCTCCCAGTGGAGTTACTAAACAACAATGAAAAAAGTGTTTAAAAAAGTGTTTCTCTCCATTGCAGTATCATTAAAACTGTGTTTTGCATGCATGTACACACACACCTTAGAGAAAGAAAATTCGAGTCAATATCCATGACTATATCTATAAGTCTGTAGGTGTTAAAGGGATAGTTTACACAAAAAAAAATGAACATTCTGTCATTATTTACTCACCCCCATGTTGTTCCAAACCCGTATGACTGACTCACAATAATTTTCTGTTCTTGGATTTGGGTGAGCAGAATTTTCATTTTTGGGTGAACTATCCCTTTAAGGTCTCATCATGTGAATAAGTTAACTAATACTCTAATGAAAAAATACCATACATATGGTTGTGTGAAGATACTACAGTGCCACAGTTAGAGCTGCTATCTGGTATAAAACATGACATGTAGAGACCCCACTGTCGCACACCATACCTACTGCCTGATGTTCAAAGAGAGCTGCTGTGCACACTTCCAGATCGGAATCTCTTAGAATTTTAGATATGCTTGACATAACAGAGTACTGTACAGTCACAAACCCCTCTCCCACCTGCTCACTCTTACCTTCACAGCAAGACAATACAAAATAAATATATAAAAATGACTCACTGATTTTTGAAATGACATGCATGGCAAGTACACAACTAGAAAAAAACAAATGTTCTCAAAATGCATCAGTCATTTAAAATTTAAATACCAAATTAGACTACAGAGTGCAAATATTATATTTCAGGCATCTAGAGACTTTTGCGATGTAAAGATGCTATAGAGAGAATGAGTGATGGGATGCTTTTCACCATGATGTGTTGTCTCCTTGTTTCTTGCTTTGTGTGCTTACTAAAGCATAGTCTTGGCATTTCTAAACAGGCAGACAAAGTGCCCCAGGAGGGAAAGGAAACAAAAAGTGAGACAAGATGTTTTACCTTATCAAAAGCTAGAGTTATGAACCTGATATTAACCTTTATACAACAGGCAGTTCCAAAGAGTGTGTATTCCTAGACTACAGATGTTTACCAAGAATAGTTCACCCAAAATGAAAATGTTGTCATAATTGAGTCACCCTCAGGTCATTCCAAACTTGTAGAACTTTCTTATGTGGAACAAAAATGGAAAAATGTTAATGAATACTTACTTTAAAGCTTAAAAAAAGAACCCAAAATTTTCATAAAGCAGTCCATGTGGCCTTGTGTAATATTGCAAGTCTTCTGAAGGCATACTATAGGTTTTGGTGAGAAACAACCTGAAATTTAAGTAATTTTTCAGTACAAATGTTGACGTCTGTTGTGCCATCATGAGTGCAGGAAAGAAGCTTGTTCACAGTGGCATATGCTCACATGAGAACTTGTGTTGTCTAGTGCTTAAAACAATGCAAGTTCTCAGATGAATATGCAAGCCACTGTGAACGAGCTTCTTTGAAGCATTCATGAGCTCACAACGGATTTGCACTGAAAATGACTTAAATTTCAGGTTGTTTCACACCAAATCCTATGACTTCAGAAGACTAGCAATATGACACAAGCACTCTTAATTGCTTGTGTGATATTGCTTTAATTATGGGTGGAGGTCAGAGGCCAGAGAAAGTGAGATTTAAAGTGGAAGAGGAATGTCTTCAGAGAAGATTTTGAAAAGGGGGGTCATAAAATCTTAGTTTAACCAAGGTTCCTTGATGAATAGTGTGAGGCGAGACAGAGGCAGCATGCCATCAGTTAAATTCAACTCTGATTTGACAGAATGCATTAAGAATGAATGCTAGGGGCTCAAGCTTGACTTCTTACGATGGTTGGGTCACCACGTCCGTCATGGCTGGCCTGGTGTGAGTTAATCGGTTTCTCTTTATGTTGCCTGGGGTGGTGGAGCGGGGAAGTATGTCACCATTTTCTCAACAATTTCACACCTGTTCTGCATTAGATGGCATGAGACAATCCATATTTCTTCTATGACTAATTTCAATTAAAGCGATCCATGCAGCCTCTGTGATCGATAGCGCAGGAAGAATAGCTGTTTAATCCAGTGCAACAGCAGGCAAAAAATGTCCCAAGTTCTTTTAATCTTGTCTATTTACCAACATTGAGCATAAACAGACATGACAAAGAGCTTTATGATTGACACAAGCCATTGAAAGAATAAATACTAAGTATTGTATAGCTCCAATTTGTGTTTAAATAAGCTACCAAAAAAAAAAAAAAAAAAGAAAAAAAAAATTATTAACATCCACGCAGTTGTTATTCTAAAAAATAATAATAATTCACCAAAAAAATTACAATTCTCTCATTGGCCACATTTACATGCACCCTCAAAATGCGATTATAAAGCAATTAAGGCAACTGTAGCTCATGTAAACAGAATATATATTATGATATTGCGATTATGCTAATTATCAGAGTAATGATAATCACAGTAAAATATGTGGAGTACTCCTATTTTAATCGCTTTATACTGGCATGTAAATGCTTTAATCGCATTTATTCCCCTCTGACCAAAGTGCGCCTGCGCCAGTGCTGCAGATGGATCATGTTCCACTCAAGCACATGTTCGAAAACATCATTAAAAAGAAGCTGCACTTACTTTTTGGCTTTATGTAAAACGGCAGTACAATGCACCATTTTCCAGCAGTGGTGCTCCCCCATCTACAGACCCACAGCAAAAGAAAAAATATTTTCCCGAGTTGTGAATGTCCATTTGCAGTCTGAATTGAATGTTGGTGAGATAAAAAGACCATATTCCGCAAAATAATGGGAAGGAAACACGTTTTTGAAATTAGTTTTTGCTTATCGTCCATCGCATGTATTCCGACTCACACACAAATGACTCTTATGAATGATTCTTTTTAGTGAATCAAAACAGATAGTGCAACCAATGTAGTATGACAAACAAATGACTCTTATGAACCAATTCATTTTAGTGAATCAAAACAGACAGCGCATCCAGCGTTGTTGAAAATGACTCTTATGAAGTGGTTATTTTAATAAATCGTTCAAAAAGACTCTCAAACTGACTGACACATTTTCCTTATGTCAAGCTGTATATAAAGAGACATATTTGCAATAAATTTTTTAATAAATATTTATTTATAAAAAAGCCTTAAAGCATCACATTTCTCAGCAAATAATCAGAGTAATGGCAAGTAACATGTAAACGGAATTGAAGTGGTTGTCCCAAATCATGTAAACATCTTAATCTAATTATTCCTTATACTTTGATTATTCCAATAATCAGATTATTTGGTGTACATGTAAATGTAGCCATTTACTCATCTTGCCCTAACAGGCAAAAGTCAAGATTTTCACTGTAAAATAATGTGCATTTCAGGTTGTTTCTCACCAAAACCTTTCCTATAAGTGATGCATGAGCTCCATCGAACACTTTTCTGACATTTTGGGTCCATTTTATTATATATATATATATATATACTGTATTGTGTAGGTCCCCCTCGTGCCACCAAATCAGCGCCAACCCACATCTCAGAATAGCATTCTGAGTTCAAACCAGTCTGGCCATTCTCTGTTGACCTCTCTCAACAACAAGGCATTTCCATCCACAGAACTTCTGCTCACTGGATGTTTTTTTGTTTTTGACACCATTTGGAGTCAATTCTAGAGACTGTTGTGTGTGAAAATCCCACACACAGGAGCTTCAGTTAATGTTCACATCAACCATCAGAATGGGGAACAAAATGTGATCTCAGTGATTTCGATTTTGTTGGTGCCAGACGGGCTTGTTTGAGTATTTCTGTAACTGCTGATCTCCTGGTATTTTCACGCACAGCAGTCTCTAGAGTTTACTCTGAATGGTGCCAAAAACAAAAAATCTCCAGTGAGCGGCAGTTCTGTGGACGGAAATGCCTTGTTGATGAACGAGGTCAACAGAGAATGGCCAGACTGGTTTGAAATGACAAAGTCTATGGTAACTCAGATAACCGTACTGTACAACTGTATTGTGACTAAACAAAATCCAAAATAAATCAAAACTGTGTTATATTTTAGCATCTTCAAGGTAGTCACCCTTTGCCTAGCATTTGCAGACATGTACTCTTGACATTTTCTCAACCAACTTCTTGTGGTATCACCCTGGGATGCTTTTTAAATAGTATTGAAGGAGTTCCCATCTATGTTGGGCACTTATTGGCTGCTTTTCTTTATTATTTAGTCCAAGTCATCAATTTCAAAACTTTTTTTTTATTTTATTTTTTTTATTACATTTTAGTTTTATAATGAAATAAATTAATATGGTGGCACAATTATATTTTTGTGTACAAAACTAATTTCAAACATTTAAGCATACGCCTTCAGATCAAAAGATTTTTAAGATCATGAGAAACATTTCAGTCAAGTGTTTCAAAAGTTTTGACCAGTAGTGTATGAATATATATATATATATATATATATATATATATATATATATATATATATTGTGTGTGTGTGTGTGTGTTTGTGTGTGTGTGTTTCATCATAGTGGTTTGGAATGACATGAGGGTGAGCAAATGATGACTGATTTTTTTATGTATTTGATTAACTATTCCTTTAATATATCAGGCCCTGTAATGATATCATCCTTCTTGACAAACAATATAATATAAGGCTCTTCTTGATGGCTGTCTTTTGTTGCACAATTTAAAAACCAAGATAGATGGATGGACATAAGATAGCACATAGGCACTGTGTTACAACCACCATTCAAATTTAGACACATTTATGGCCCCATGTCAGCGGGGAAGCGCAGATGGGCCAAACAATAACAAAGGTTTTCGGACAAGTCCACCAACCATCTTATCAGGCTTAAGACTGACAAATAGCTCCTGTCAAAATGTTAGTGGTTTATGTGACTCCAGGTGGCAGATATACTAGCGAGGCAGCCTTGTGTGTGCAGGTTAAGTTGTGTTTTAGTTAGGCTGGTCTTCCTGAACGGGACACTGAGGATCAATCTTCTTTATAAGGAAGAAGCACGCCCATTTAACAGGCTCCAATTGAGCAGTCATTTAACAAAAAAAGAGTCATTTGATCTAACAAATATAGATGTGATAATCTTTAAAACAGGGTATTGGCTGTTAAAAGTCTCGAAATATGTACTGCTGAAATCCCCACATGAAGATTGCAGTATCCAATCCAATATAATGTTCACAACAGTTGTAATTTTAACAAAGGATTTTAAAGAGTGGAAATACAATCATTATTTACTCACCCTAATGTCGCTGAAACCCGTATGCCCTTGTTTTTTTTTTTTTTTGCTTGACATTCTGAGTCACTATTTTCTTGCATTATATGGCAAAAAAAAGGGGGGAATACATTTTAAAAATTTGCCATGTAGTGGCACCTTAGGTGAGACATACTGTACATAAGTCTCTGTAGTCTATAGATGTGCAAAGCTTAGGTTTAGAACTGGTAAACAAAAACAAAAAAAATGAATTGTAGCTTTTTTTTTTTTTAGATAACTATGCTTTATGAATGCCAGATGAATTTGCCAAAGATTGAGCAAGAGAAGAAATGTGTTCTTTGTGCTTTCTGGCTGGAGGGATAGATGGTGGGTGGAAAGAGAGAGTAAGAGATAGAGGAGAAATGCCTCGAGGGAGAGATGAGATACAAACATCTCTCTAGGTGGGTTTAATGGTATATGCAGCACCAGTTCTTCACTTTGAATCAATCTGATGACCGTAGAATGAGGCACTTGTAAAACACGTCACAGGATCTTCCCCTACAGTGAAAGATTTGTTTTGTCAAATGAATCCAAAAAGAGTAGTGTAATTACAGCACTTTTATGAGCACTTCTGCCTGCACCTTTCAGATGGAGTTCTGGGAAGTGGTTGAGTATTTCTGAAATTCATGAAAGTGAAAATTTCAGACACACATAAGTTGGCCTAATGCTCCCTGAAGTGTTTAAGGTGGCATTGCCAAACAGGGATGGAGCTTTCATATGCCATCTTGGTGAGTGATTGAGAACAAATGACTTAAGCCAGCAGGGGATTTTAGTTCTTGTTTTTTTCATTTAATGGTTTTCCTTTTTCAAACCGGTTTCCACTGAAGATCATCTGAGGACGGAGGATGGTGGTAAACCCAGCTGGAAAACTTTGCATGCAAAAAGAAAAAGGGTAATAGAAAAGGAAAGTGAAGATAGAAGATGGGGGGTAAAGGCAGAAAGTAAGAGAAACAGCAAGAGAGAGATCCATTTAAGAGGGACAAGAGCTGAGATAGTGGCCACCCACTGGTTGAGGTCTTTTTGTACTAACTTGAGTTAACATTACGAAACTTACATTTACCATACTTGCATTCTGCATGCTTTACTGGCTCCAAGCTCTTATATTTAGGCTGATCAATAATTAATATTGTGAGAAAACAGAAAGTGTAAATTCAACTCATAAATTAGTAAAATATGAAGTGCATATTTATATAATCCCAACAAAATAGTATTACATGCTGTTTCAGTACAAGTAAACAAATAACATCTCTGCAAATCTGATTTTGAATAAGATATTTATTCAGAGATTTTATTTCCCAGAACACTGTGTGGCTCCAGAGCTTGTTCCTTTGAGCCTGTTAGGCCCCCCACCTCTTCAACAACATCTTCACGTGGTGAAGTGGAGTTAGGGAGGGCTTTTGTTTCACCAGTTTCTCAGAAAAGCAGGCAATATGCCCATTTCTCCAAATATTAAAATAGATTATGTGATAAAGAATGTAACCTAACAAAGCTTATAATATATAATATAATATAATATAATATAATATAATATAATATAATATAATATAATATAATATAATATCATTGTCATGTGTATTTTGTTGGTTTGTGTTTTTCATGTCTTTTATTTTGAAATTTCTAGTTCCTGTTTCATGTCATTTGGTTCCCTTGTCATGTGATTTCATGTTTCCATTCATGTTCATGTGTCTTGTTTTCATTGGTTGATTGTCTTATTATCTTGTTTAGAGTTCTTTGTGTTTATTGGTTATCTTTGTCATGTGTTCTCCCATGTCATGTATTTAACCCTCGTGTTTTCCATGGTCCGTTGTCAGGTATTGATTGTTTGTAACTTTGGTGGTGTATTCAAGTTTATTTGAAGTTCATGTTTTTGTTTATTTATGATTGTAGTTAGGGTTTTGGATACACTGTTGGAATAAATCTGCACTTGGGTTCTTTATTACTTCATTGTCTTTTTCATTGCCAGTGCCAGCAGCATCGTTACTATAATATAATATATAGGCCATAAAAATCTTAATTTGGTCAATATTAAATATAGAGCATTGTAACAAATCTAAGTCTACGTCATTTCAAAATAAGAATCCCTGGTGTGTTTCAGGCTTATTAAGTGTTAAAAGTCCTGTTATGCACCCAATCTTTTTTTCTGATTATTATTGGGATTTTGGTTGAAAAATAAACTAAATCTTGGATTTTATTCATTTTAGACTCTGGCCTCTATGTCTGTGTCGACTAAGAAAATGTTGTAACACTCTATTAATCGATTTTAAAAACTATAGGCCGACTAATCGGTTAACGGTCTTTTCCACCACCTAAGTTATTGGTATCTGCAAAATCCACTGTCAACCTCTAGTTTGTAGCCAAATGTGTATTTGAAATACTTGATTAGATTGTGGTTACTACAGTATGTTAATGGGGGCAGGGATGATTTTTCTTTTTCCCTCACACACCCTTTAGACAGAGAGGCCACAAAACTGAGGGTGTGTGTTTAATTTCTGTCCTGTTTTTAATAAACTGCAGGTATGTACATTTATTTTTTATTTTTTTTTTCAAATATATTACCACTATACAATCATAAGATGATGGAATTCAGATTGAGATGCACTTTACCTTATTCTCCTTCAGCGTAATATTTATATCATTTTATTTTATTGACATTGAATATATATAGATATCTATTTGAATATACAGTATTTGATGTTATATATATATATATATATATATATATATATATATATATATATATATATATATATATATATATACAGTACATACACACTGGTGGCCAAAAGTTTGGAATAATGTACAGATTTTGCTCTCATGGAAAGAAATTGGTACTTTTATTCACCACATTAGCAATCAGCTGATCACAATGTATAGTCAGGATATTAATAACGTGAAAAATTACTATTACAATTTGAAAAAAAATATTCAGAACTTCTTAAACTACTTCAAAGAGTTCTCATCCTCCACGTGCAGCAATGACAGCTTTGCAGATCCTTGGTATTCTAGCTGTCAGTTTGTCCAGATACTCAGGTGACATTTCACCCCACACTTCCTGTAGCACTTGCCATAGATGTGGCTGTCTTGTCGGGCACTTCTCACGCATCTTACAGTCTAGCTGATCCCACAAAAGCTCTATGGGGTTAAGATCCATTACACTCTTTTCCAATTATCCAAATGTTTCTTTGCCCACTCTAACCTTTTCTTTTTGTTTTTCTGTTTCAAAAGTGGCTTTTTCTTTGCAATTCTTCCCATAAGGCCTGCACCCCTGAGTCTTCTCTTTACTGTTGTACGTGAAACTGGTGTTGAGTGGGTAGAATTCAATGAAGCTGTCAGCTGAGGACATGTGAGGCATCTATTTCTCAAACTAGAGACTCTGATGTACTTATCCTCTTGTTTAGTTGTACATCTGGCTTTCCACATCTCTTTCTGTCTTTGTTAGAGCCAGTTGTCATTTGTCTTTGAAGAATGTAGTGTACACCTTTGTATGAAATCTTTTTTTTTTCTTTGGCAATTTCAAGCATGGAATAGCCTTCATTCCTCAAAACAATGATTGACTGGTGAGTTTCTAGAGAAAGCTGTTTATTTTTTTGCAATTTTTGACCTAATATTGAGCATAAGACATGCCAGTCTATTGCATACGGTGCAACTCAAAAACAAACACAGACAATGTTAAGCTTCATTTAAGAACCAAATAGCTTTCAGCTGTGTTTGATATAATGGCAAGTGATTTTCTAGTACCAAATTAGCAATTTAGCATGATTACTCAAGGATAAGGTGTTGGAGTGATGGCTGCTGGAAATGGGGCCTGTCTAGATTAGATCCAAAAATTACTTTTTTCAGATTTCTTCCTTCCGAAACAGCAAAATCTGTACATTATTCCAAACTCTTGGCCACCAATGTGTATATATATATATATATATATATATACACACACATTGAATATTGTCTTTGTGGGAATGAATGTGTACATTTATGATATGTGTTTTGTTAAAAATAATTGAAAAGAGACACAGTTTATGAGAAAAGAGTTTTATTGGTAAATGTTAATCAGAATGGCCTGAGACTTGAGCAAGACAGACAGAGAGATCACAGAACTGAGGGTGTGTGTTTTTAATTCCTGTCATGTTCTTTAATAAACTGCAGACGTGGTCCACCAAAGATAGTGGTGTCAGTAACTTCTTTGTGGTGTCCAGAAGAAATATGCTACACTAAGTCTAGGTGCAAGTGGGTTGGCGAAACCGCGTGTGCAAAGTGCTAATGGGCATGGGTAAAGTGTACCCATTCTCCTGTTATTGCACTGTCTGCATCCTATTATTATTTGGTACTGTAAATGGGCTGTCTATGCAATGCATCCCCTGCTCTATGACTGTATTGTCACTTGTGCTGCTCTGGACCATGATGTATGTGTTGTACTGTATGTTCTCTACCGGCCTCTCTGGGACCGTTGGCTCTCCTGCTGCTCACCCATGTCTCACCTGCTTGAAATATCCTTTGTTTCTCTCCCATTTTTTATTGTTTTGTAATGTACAGGTGCATCTCAATAAATTAGAATGTCGTGGAAAAGTTCATTTATTTCAGTAATTCAACTCAAATTGTGAAACTCGTGTATTAAATAAATTCAATGCACACAGACTGAAGTAGTTTAAGTCTTTGGTTCTTTTAATTGTGATGATTTTGGCTCACATTTAACAAAAACCCACCAATTCACTATCTCAAAAAATTAGAATACATCATAAGACCAATAAAAAAAAAAACATTTTTAGTGATACTTCTGGAAAGTATGTTCATTTACTGTATATGTACTCAATACTTGGTAGGGGCTCCTTTTTGCTTTAATTACTGCCTCAATTCGGCGTGGCATGGAGGTGATCAGTTTGTGGCACTGCTGAGGTGGTATGGAAGCCCAGGTTTCTTTGACAGTGGCCTTCAGCTCATCTGCATTTTTTGGTCTCTTGTTTCTCATTTTCCTCTTGACAATACCCCATAGATTCTCTCTGGGGTTCAGGTCTGCTGAGTTTGCTGGCCAGTCAAGCACACCAACACCATGGTCATTTAACCAACTTTTGGTGCTTTTGGCAGTGTGGGCAGGTGCCAAATACTGCTGGAAAATGAAATCAGCATCTTTATAAAGCTGGTCAGCAGAAGGAAGCATGAAGTGCTCCAAAATTTCTTGGTAAATGGGTGCAGTGCCTTTGGTTTTCAAAAAACACAATGGACCAACACCAGCAGATGACATTGCACCCCAAATCATCACAGACTGTGGAAACTTAACACTGGACTTCAAGCAACTTGGGCTATGAGCACCCTTCCTCCAGACTCTAGGACCTTGGTTTCCAAATGAAATACAAAACTTGCTCTCATCTGAAAAGAGGACTTTGGACCACTGGGCAACAGTCCAGTTCTTCTTCTCCTTAGCCCAGGTAAGACGCCTCTGACGTTGTCTGTGGTTCAGGAGTGGCTTAACAAGAGGAATACGACAACTGTAGCCAAATTCCTTGACATGTCTGTGTGTGGTGGCTCTTGATGCCTTGACCCCAGCCTCAGTCCATTCCTTGTGAAGTTCACCCAAATTCTTGAATCGATTTTGCTTGACAATCCTCATAAGGCTGCGGTTCTCTCGGTCGGTTGTGCATCTTTTTCTTCCACACTTTTTCCTTCCACTCAACTTTCTGTTAACATGCTTGGATACAGCACTCTGTGAACAGCCAGCTTCTTTGGCAATTAATGTTTGTGGCTTACCCTCCTTGTGAAGGGTGTCAATGATTGTCTTCTGGACAACTGTCAGATCAGCAGTCTTCCCCATGATTGTGTAGCCTAGTGAACCAAACTGAGAGACCATTTTGAAGGCTCAGGAAACCTTTGCAGGTGTTTTGAGTTGATTAGCTGATTGGCATGTCACCATATTCTAATTTTTTGAGATAGTGAATTGGTGGGTTTTTGTTAAATGTGAGCCAAAATCATCTCAATTAAAAGAACCAAAGACTTAAACTACTTCAGTCTGTGTGCATTGAATTTATTAATACACGAGTTTCACAATTTGAGTTGAATTACTGAAATAAATGAACTTTTCCACGACATTCTAATTTACTGAGATGCACAAGTATATTTGTTATATATTTCTCTGTTTAATATTTTATGTTTAATATCTGTACAGCATCCTTGAGCTTTAGAAATGCACTATACAAAATAAAAGTATTATTATTATTTATAATCATATTGATCTACTGACCCACAAATCATGGCTAGTATTAAAAGTGATCGATAGCTCTTTGATATCATCTGCTGGTGGAATCCCCAAACTGCAAATGAAGGAACTGACTTCAGACTTTGTGCTGAGATTAGACATGCTTCTCAAATATGTTAGCGCAATGAACTATTTTTCAGTTAAATAGCAAATTGCGCTATGCAGCACTTCATTAACATACAATACACTCACAGATTGCGTGCATATACCCAGATTTCACAAACTCTTGTCTCCTGTACCTCCTCCCCAGAAACGGGGAGTGCCCCTCCCAAACCGGCTTCTTGGCTCCAGGGACTACACTATCCACTGGTGTCCCCTGCCCCTCTCTGCTCTCACTCCCAGGTTGGTGGACCCGCTGCCACAGGCGTGGGCGTGGAGCTGCAGGAACCCGGGCATTTCCGGGACCAATGCCCAATGATGGAGGTGGGGACATTGGTTTGGGTCCCCGACACGCCACAGGCTGCACCTGACCAAGCTGGGTATTTCACTCTGGAGCAGATGCGAGACGAGACTCTTAAGCATGCCTTCTACCAAGTGAGAGTGATTGATGTTCAGTGTCTTCACCCAGACATTGCACTTGCATTTCCGTACTTTTCGATTAGAAATGACCGGTTGTATCGAGTGATGCAGGATGCTCAGACAAAAGAAGATACATCCCAGTTGTTGATACCGAAGAACCATTGGGAAATGTTATTCCAGACGACTCATTATAATCCGATGGCAGGTCACTTAGGGCAAGAAAAGACACTGAACCGTCTAATGGCCTGTTTCTATTGGCCAGGTATTCACGGGGATGTTTGCAGATGGTGTGCGGCATGCCGTGAATATCAGCTGGTGCATCCGGCGGCCACCCCAAGAGCATCTTTGTGCCCGCTTTCTTTGATCAAGGTCCCCTTCGAAAGAATTGGTATGGACCTCGTCAGACCATTAGAGAGGATGGCATGTGGGCATTGCTTTGTATTGGTCAATCCTCACTGATCAAGTCACTACTTTCATGTCACGCACACTATGCGAGCTGTATGAATTACTGGGCATTACATCTATTCGGAAAAGCGTATATCACCCACAAACGGACGGCTTGGTCAAACGGTTTAATCAAACCCTGAAAAACATGATTCATAAGTTTGTGCACAAAGATGCTCAGAATTGGGATAAGTGGCTTGAACCCCTGTTATTCGCAGTTCGAGAGGTCCCGTAAGTCTCCATGGGGTTCTCTCCATTTGAATTATTATATGGGTGTAAGCCTCATGGTGTCTTAGACGTTGTGAGGGAAAACTGGGAGGAGGGACCTTCAAACAGCAAAAACAAAATTAAATACGCTCTTGACCTGAGAGCAAAACTCCACACATTGGGGCAACTATCACAGGAGAATTTGCTACAGGCTCAAAAACATCAGTCCTGGCTGTATAAAAGGGGAGCTCAGCTACAGGAATTTACACAGGGAGATAAATCCTTGTATTACTACCTACATCAAGCTCTAAATTACTTGCAAAGTGGCAAGGGCCCTTTAGGTCACACAGTGAGTCGGGGAAGTCTATTATGAGGTTTAAACGAACGGATGGGGCGGAGCATGGCAAATTTACCACCTCCACCTCCTAAAACCATGGAGGGAGGTGGTCCTCGTGGCTTTGGTGATGGTGGTACCAGAAAGGGAGGAGCTCGGGCCAGAGGTAAACTTAAAAGTCACTTGCAGAGACCACATCTCACCATCGCAAATCACGGACGTGGCTCGGTTGCAAAGAGAATTCTCGAATGTGTTCTCATCCCTTTCTGGTCGTACAAACCTCATAAAACACCATATTGAAACAACCCCAGGGGTAGTGGTATGAAGTCGTCCCTACCGATTACCCGAGCACAAAAAAAAGTGGTTAGGAAAGAATTAAAGGCCATGCTCGATATGGGGGGTAATAGAAGAATCCCACAGTGACTGGGCCAGCCCGGTGGTGCTGGTTCCGAAGTGTGATGGCTCGGTCTGGTTCTGTGTGGATTATAGAAAGGTCAATGCGGTGTCTAAATTTGACACGTATCCAATGCCTAATATTGAAAAAACTGCTCGATCGGTTGGATGTGGTTCACTTTTATTAAACCCTGGATTTAATGAAGGGTTATTGGCAGATCCCCTTAACACCAATGTCCCATGAGAAAACTGCCTTCTCCACACATTTGGCTTACACCAATTTATGGGGTCCCGGCTACGTTTCAGTGCCTTATGGACCAAGTCCTCAGACAGCACTCTGTGGATGCCACTGCCTATCTGGGTGATATCATTATATACAGTAATGATTTGCAGCACCAAATGTAGCATCTGAGGGCAGCTCAGAGGTCGCTGAGATGGGCGGGACTCATGGCAAACCCTAAGAAGTGCGCAATTGGACGGGTAGAGGTACGGTATCTGGGGTTCCACTTGGGTCACGAAACCCAAGACCAAAATCCAGGTGAGACAGTTCCTGGGGCTGGCTGGCTATTAAAGAAGGTTTGTGCCTAATTATTCGGACGTCACCAGCCTGCTGACCTGTCTCACTAAAAAGGGAGCCCCAGACCAGTGGTCGGAGCCATGCCAACAGGCTTTTATA
Source organism: Myxocyprinus asiaticus (assembly GCF_019703515.2). Lineage (NCBI taxonomy): Eukaryota > Metazoa > Chordata > Actinopteri > Cypriniformes > Catostomidae > Myxocyprinus > Myxocyprinus asiaticus. The sequence continues at coordinate 13,405,168 of NC_059350.1, forward strand.
CAGGTAAAAGCTGCGCTTTGTGGCGGGCCATTGTTACATGCTGCTGATTTTTTCTTTCCCTTTTGTTGTACAGACTGACATGTCGGACAGGAGGTTGGGAGCCGTGTTGTCCCAGGTGGTCAAGGGGGAGGAGCGCCTGGTGCTGTATATCAGCCGGTGTACTGTATCAGCTGATGTACAGCAGGAAGCTTTCAGCGAGAGACGCGAAGTACAGCACTGTTGAGGAGTGTCTGGCCATCTGGCTCTTCCTCCTTTTAAGTTCGAGGTGGTGAGGGTATGTGGTGGTGGGGGTGTGGTTGAGTGCCAGCTTCTGAATGGCGAGTGAGAACAGGAGATGAGAATGGTAAGGATCATCATCTGTCAATGATTGTCTCTAACAGCTGTTTGTCATTGCAGTGAGAGTGGAGATGGGTTTTAAGAGCGAGCCATATGCCAGTGAATGGAGAGAGAACTGAGTTTCCAGCGTGTGTGTGAACCAGAAACAAGTGTGTGTTATAATGAAAAGTATAAAAACAAAATTACCTTTTGAGTTGGATTTCGTTGTCTCCCGCCTCCCGTCTCCTCCCTGCACCCCATCACAAATGGGCATGAATCTATATTGGTTTACTCTTAAACCGTTTATGACCTTACCCCGATAAAGGAATGCCATTTTTGTTGTTTTCATGACCTTACATGTTGTAAACAAATTCGGTGTAAGTATATGCATGCAAATACACTCATTGGTTATTAATGGCATGAGTTTGGGGTGGAACTACCTTTTTGTCAACCAATTGCATATGAGGGAAGTGTTTGTGAAAAATAATCAAATACATTCTTTTTAGCTATTCTTTTAGGTGTCGCTATTTTCAAACAAATTACACACTTCACCTTTAACTGACAATTCACTCTCTATACTCTGCACTCTTCTCTTTGTCACAGTTGATGTCTTTTTTCTCCAAACCCCTACATGCAAACAGTACCCATTTGAATATGCTAATCAAAGAGATTTCATCGAGGTGGAAAGGGATATCTATGTCTCTGGAATCCTTTAATTTAATATGTTGTTTCATTTTTTGGTCTGTTTAGAAATTCATTTATATTTGTTTTATGTGTTTGCAGCAGTGAATTTGTATGCATGGCAGGATGCCAGTCTGTCACATTTGTGTGTACGAAGAAGGGAAGCCCATGTGGGGAATGAGTGGCTAAAAGAGAGCGAGACTGTGTGTATGTGTGTACTGGTAAAGTGGTAGTGGTGGCAGAAGGATGAAAATTGATTTATTGCGGTGGTGATGAGGAGCGGCGTGCGGGCAGCTCTAGGGAAGCGGACTGCGGCAACATAAAACAGCGCTTTTGATAGTAATTGCTGTGGTGGTCCCTGAGGACCTGCTAACATCGGCCAAATTTATGCATCCCTGACATAAAACTCCTTTCTAATTTTGCTTCTCTAAAGTTAGTACCTCAGTTTTAGAGTCTACAGGTCCAGGTCTCTCTCTCTCTCCATTTCCCACTCGCTCTCTCTCCATTTCTCTCTCTCTCTCTCTCCTCCATGTCTCCCTTCCATTACTAATGTGACTGAAGAAAGGAGATGTACTTTAATATAATACAGGCTCCAGTCTGTATAACGATTCTCTCTAAGGCCCACCATGCCTGACAGAAATCTTCAGTGACCTAGCCGGTAATCTAATGTGCAAAGTATTTTACAGCCCCGAGATTTCAGTTACACTGGAATATAATTATATGCTTATGAAGCATTAGATATTTGCTGTATATATGTCTTTGGCACTGTGGATGGAGAGGCTTTGTAAAACGTGTCCCAGCGATAATAAGGCATGAATGTCTGGCAGTAAGTCTCTATTTAAGTGTTTATTTGTAACATAGGGAATAGTGAAAAATGTGATTAAATAATATTCAATAAAATATAAATGGTGTATAAATGGTGTCTCTTTGGGAAACCGCAGACTCTTTAAGAGAGACTTTCTGTTATGACTTCAAAGAGCTTCAGGTAGTGGAACCATTTTAATGTAATGGAAATGGCTTTCTTCTGACTTCCAAATAAAATTTATTTTGTGTTCTATCATAGAGGTTGCCATCCACGGAATATTCTGGTCCAAACAAGTTTCCTCCCATGGGATAATCAGACCGAATTGTCTTTAAAAAGTCAATTTAAAACACAAGGCTGATTAACTTGTTCCCTTCTATCACATTATCAACCTGTCAGCTGGGGCCCTTATGTTTGATTTAACAGCAGCCATTTTGCGAGTCCTGTCTCTCACTTTAATGCACTTCCCTGGTGCCCTCAACCATATCGCAGACAGCTGCAATGGCAACAAGCAGTCAATACTGCTGAAACGCAAAAGCTCTATCCAACCAGGGCTCCAATCCAACATCAGACAATCTGGTTGTAAATACTTACCAAAAGCTGTATTGCTTTGAAATAGCTGTAAACATATTTACAGTGCATCCGGAAAGTATTCACAGCGCTTCACTTTTTCCACATTTTGTTATGTTACAGCCTTATTCCAAAATGGATTAAATTCATTATTTTCCAAATTCTACAAACAATACCCCATAATGACAACGTGAAAGAAGTTTGTTTGAAATCTTTGCAAATTTATATATATATATATATATATATATATTTAAAAAAAATCACTTGTACTTAAGTATTCACAGCCTTTGCCATGACACTCAAAATTGAGCTCAGGTGCATCCTGTTTCCACTGATCATCATTGAGATGTTTCTACAACTTGATTGGAGTCCACCTGTGGTAAATTCAGTTGATTGGACATGATTTGGAAAGGCACACACCTGTCTATATAAGGTCTCACAGTTAACAGTGCATGTCAGAGCACAAACCAAGCCATGAAGTCCAAGGAATTGTCTGTAGACAGGATTGTATCGAGGCACAGATCTGGGGAAGGGTACAGAAAAATTTCTGCAGCATTGAAGGTCCCAATGAGCACAGTGGCCTCCATCATCTGTAAATAGAAGAAGTTTGGAACTACCAGGACTCTTCCTAGAGCTGGCCACCCTGCCAAACTGAGCGATCGGGGGAGAAGGGCCTTAGTCAGGGAGGTGACCAAGAACCCGATGGTCACTCTGACAGAGCTCCAGCATTTCTCTGTGGAGAGAGGAGAACCTTCCAGAAGAACAACCATCTCTGCAGCACTCCACCAATCAGGCCTGTATGGTAGAGTGGCCAGACAGAAGCCACTCCTCAGTAAAAGGCACATGACAGCCCGCCTGGAGTTTGCCAAAAGGCACCTGAAGGACTCTCAGACCATGAGAAACAAAATTCTCTGGTCTGATGAAACAAAGATTGAACTCTTTGGCCTGAATGGCAAGCGTCATGTCTGGAGGAAACCAGGCACCGCTCATCACCTGGCCAATACCATCCCTAGAGTGAAGCATGGTGGTGGCAGCATCATGCTGTGGGGATGTTTTTCAGCGGCAGGAACTGGGAGACTAGTCAGGATCGAGGGAAAGATGAATGCAGCAATGTACAGAGACATCCTTGATGAAAACCTGCTCCAGAGCACTCTGGACCTCAGACTGGGGCGAAGGTTCATCTTCCAACAGGACAACGACCCTAAGCACACAGCCAAGATAACAAAGGAGTGGTTTCGGGACAACTCTGTGAATGTCCTTGAGTGGCCCAGCCAGAGCCCAGACTTGAATTTTTTTATTTTTAATAAATTTGCAAAGATTTCAAACAGACTTCTTTCATGTTGTCATTATGGGGTACTGTTTGTAGAATTGAGGAATATAATGAATTTAATCCATTTTGGAATAAGGCTGTAACATAACAAAATGTGGAAAAAGTGAAGCGCTGTGAATACTTTCCGGATGCACTGTACACTGTAAATACTCTTGGAGCTAGGGGAGACAGAATTATGAAGAAATATATATATATTTTGTGAAAGCCTTTATAAACACTTCTATTTTTTTTTTTATTTATTTTTTTTTTCCAAATGTCATGATCACTCATCATCAGTGTTGTAGTACACGAGTCCAGGACACGTGACTCATCTCGGACTCGAGATCTAGTGACTTGACTACAACACTGCTTGTCATCATAATTTTTTATCATCATTTTATTGTAATACCTTGTAATTGACAATCATTGCATAATTAAAGGTGAAGTGTGATATTTCAGTCCCACTAGCGTCAAGAGAATTGCAAAAATTAATGGGCCTCGTTCATAAAACATGGGCAGAACGAATTTGTATTGAACAATTTTAGTAAGAATGGTTTCACATACAAAATACAGCTGCAAGCAACAATGACAGCCTTTATACAAGAAGTCAGCCTTTACACAAACATTACTTTCTGTAGTTTATTGTTGCATTACAACTAATGCTTGAGCAGTTTTGTTGCGATTACAAATTACCCTTTTAACAGTAAACAGTGAAAAGAGCTCCTTTTTTTCAACAAACTTGCTGAGTTGGTGATGTTTTGTCGGCTTCAGTGTTGACGAAAAACAAACACATAAAGGGGTACAAAAAGGAGAAGAAAATATGGCTGTAGGCTGCAGTAAAAAACTGAATCTAATCAAAATGAGAATATGACTCATCAGTGAAATTACCAACCCAGTGGCTATGGCTGTTTTTCTCAGTGTCATCCATGCCACAACTCAAATAACCAGTGATGATGCTGAAAATCTCTTGACGACACACCAATTAATAAACAGTCATTCTTTAGAAACAGGCAATCATTTATTAAGCATAACAAGTGACTGTTAAGGTCCATATAGAGTATAACATGTTTTACTGTTATATTGTGCAGTGTCATAGAATTTCAATGATGCAGCAAAAAAACTACTTTATATTTTTACCTGAATTTATGTATTTATTAAGGACTATGTTCTACCATAGATGTGCAGACAGTCTGAGGAAGAATAAGCAAGGTGGCTAATTCAGCAATACAATTATGACTCATAGAAAACTAGGCTTCAATAATTGATGTTCCTCTCCTCTGTAATCAGCAAACTGTAGGGAATCAGATGCCTGGGAGCGGGAAACTCAATAAAAAGTGTGTGTGCGTGTGTGTGTCAGTTTTTGCCCATATGTTGGGGAAAAAATGTCCCCTCAAAGATAGTAAAACCTAAAATCACCTACATTTTGGGGACCAGCCAATGGTAGGGTAAGGTTAGGGGATATAAAATATTATTAGCTCAGTATAAAAACAATAAAGTCAACGGAAAGTTCCCACCATGATAGAAAAAAAATGTGTGACCATTTTAAGACCATTTTAACTTTTAGAAATTGTAAAGTTCATTGCCTCAAATTTTGGCCTAAATCATTATATTTCGGGCAATTTTAACTTGCTGTTTTACTTGACTGCAGTGCGAAGAAAACAATGTAGCTGATATAAGATGGCAGCTTTAAGACCAAGCAGAAGCCTCTGCTAACCGGTTGCATCTGCAAACGATCAGACAAATGATCACGCAATCAGTAAGCACTAATCCTAATATGGCTAGCACCTACTAGATACAGTATGACTACTGGGCGAATGTTGTGTCACCTAATTAATATTCATGAGCCAGGCTGGGCAGGTTAATGATGTGTCCCGCCCACTTTTCAGAATGTTCCTTCGTCCCTGGTGTGTGTGTTGTGTGTTTGAGGAAACAAGAGAAATACACTGCTGGTTTAAGTGTACTAGCCCTTACCAAAGGTTTGACAAATGTCTACAACAGTGGTTCCCAACCCTGTTCCTGGAGGCCCCCCAACAATACACATTTTGGAAATCTCCCTAATCAAACACACCTGATTCAACTCATCAGCTCGTTATTGGAGAATCCAAGACCTGAATTGGGTGTGTCAGAAAAATTAGATATACGAAATGTGCAGTGTTGGGGGGCCTCCAGGAACAGGGTTGGGAACCGCTGGTCTACAACCTAGTACTTAGAGGAAGATTTATCCTTTCAACATCTCCACATCTAATAAAAGTACTGCAAACTCAAATGACTCATTCATCACAGGCCAAAATTGAAAGCACATGGGGATATGTTGTGTCTGAAAAACATGATACATCATGACACCTTTGTGAAAACATCAAACCACTCCACTAGTAGAGAAACAAGTTCACATTACACAAAATAGGGGTTTTGTCTCTGAGATGTAAAACTTGGATTTACTAAGGCAACGCTTCCATTCAGGGGTAGACAGGCACTAGATGTGTTAGATTCAGGTGCGAGGGCAATGCCAACATAAACCTGTACTGTTCAGTGGCTTCTACAGCCTACCATGTGGCTGACATCAGTATTCTGGGCAGAGGCCTGCCTGTCAGGCTTTATTAGGGCATTTAACAGGGGTACTGCCACTCCAGCAAGCTGTCACCTAGGAAACACAGTGAACCAGTAGCCACATTATCTCTGTAACTGATGCCTCGCTAGTAATGAGCAGATAAGCCACTAAAAAACATAGCTATTTGTTGACAAGACCAGCATTCCATATGTTGTGGTCCCCAGCAGGGTTCTTGTATGCTGGTGTGCCTACCAGGTGGATTAACTACTGTACTTAAATCAACAAGCCTCCCATGATCAACCAACTTCATTAAACCTAGGGTATGCTTAGTTTATTATTATTATTATTTTACATGCCACAACATGATCCAGCATTTTAACCTTTCAAAATAAACTCCAGTGAGCGCAAAACCCGTATGGAAGTGTTCTATGTATGCGCACTATGACTGCTTTTTGATTCTCCACCTAACCTTATTAGTGCTGTTAATTACAGGCACATGCACAGACAATGCATACAGCTTTTTATTACAAGCATTGGGCTCTGCCGAAGACTAAATTGGCAAACGCTGTAGCAAATGGAAAACCAAAGCATTATTTAAGCCTAAGAAAGACCATGCTGGCTGACCAGTGTTTTTTGATGGAGAATAACATGGCTAGGCTGGCCCAACTGTAAAACAAGCATCAAACCAGCACTAACCAGTAGCAATGGAAATTGTAAAGAATTTTGGAAATTAAGAAAATTGTAAGAAATGATTTTTTTTTTTTTTTTTTTTGCATTTACTGCACTGCCCTCAGCAGTCCATTGCCAAATTATGAGATAATTTCAGACTTCAAAATAGCAGATCAGATGGTTAATTTCAAGTTGAACATGACGGAAGTCAGATTCACTGAATATTATTATTTATTTTTTTCTGAAATAGTTTTACATTCCCTCGCAATACGTTTTGTTTGCCCTCGCAATAGTTTGTATTCCCTCGCAATATCTTTTGTGTGAGGTTGATTGGGGGGTGTTGCGCTTAGCGGTATTTAGGGGCACGGTCGGTGTTCAGGTTGATACAACTGGTAATGTATCACAACAGAGCATGCATGCATTAAAAATTATTACAGAATTCATTAACAAAAGACTCTTCATACATAACAAAGGACGTCTTTTCTGATAAACCTTTTTTTCAAATTATTACCTCTTAAATTAACCTTACTACATCAGTCCTGACGGATCTCTTTAAGCCACTAATAAACTAATAATATATTGATGACAGTTTATACTTCCATTTGCCATTAACAAACATATACTGTAGGTAGGCCTAAATATTAACAGATTAGTTGCTAGTTCATCAACATTTAAATCTTTCAAATCAAACTTTCATGACATTCATAACTACATTAATGTATTTTCAGTTTTAACTGTCTATTAACCATTGTATAATGCAATAATGCTTAATGGGTTATTCACGAAAGTTATACAGTGTTAATATATTTAATGTGACATAAACTACCACAAAGAAGCAATTCTGTATCTGCTGTTTTTTTTTATTTTTTTTTTTAATAGTTTTTCAATGAAAATATGCGCCAGACCAGTGGTTCCCAACCTTTTTACCTTGAAGCCCCCTCTACTTATATATGTCTACACATACAGCCTATGCAAAGGTTATGCAATGCACATTCCCAAAAATCATTGTATTATAATTATAATTTTGCATTTCTCATGCCATGGATGCGCTCTCTCTCTCCTCGCGCTCTATGTGTTTGCTCGTGTGCACACGCAGCACTATCATTGATGGCCATGAGAAATGCAAAATGATTATTATAATACAATGATTTTTGGGAACGTGCTTTGCAGCGGATTTTGCATAACCATGATAGACATGATACTTGATACATTTGTAGCGGTTGAAATTTCTACTGGTTTATTACACATTGAAGCAGAGCCATGCAGCTGCTTGATGGTGTCGTTATAAAGCATCAACAAGGTATGCTGTTTTAAGAGGTTTTTACAGCCTTGTGTGACGCTCCTGTTCTACCCGCTCCATACGGGACTTGAACCGGCATCTCCGGCATGGGAGGCAGGTGCGCTAAAGGCTACAGCCTCTAGCGTCAGTCGATAGTGTGCCTCTTGAGGTCAGGAGAGTGAGGTTTATACACATTGCACAGCTATCTATCAGCTGGCTCCCATGACACTTGCAGTGTGTGGTTATGATGTTATAGAATTTTCATGACAATTGAAATCCCAAAAAAAGAAACCCACAAGCACGCGCAACAGCCAGCGCACCTGCGTTAGAAGCAGACAACTGTAAATTTGGTGCGTGCCATCCTCACACAGTTGTGCAAAGAGTCTGTTATTGGTTGTGGGCTTGGGTAGCTCAGCAATTAAAGACGCTGACAACCACACTTGGAGTCACAAGTTCGAAACCAGGGTCCTCATGGTTGCTATAATGTGGTTCTGGCTCTCGGTGGGGCGTGTGGTGAGTTGTGTGTGGATGCCGCGGAGAACTGCATGAGCCTCCACATGCGCTACGTCTCCACGGTAACGCGCTCAACAAGCCATGTGATAAAATGCACGGACTGACTGTCTCAGACGCAGAGGCAACTGAGATTTGTAATCCGCCACCCGGATTGAGATGAGTCACTATGCCACCATGAGGACCTAGAGCACATTGGGAATTGGGCATACCAAATTGGGGAGAAAATGGGATAAAATCCCAAAAAATACATTAAATAACAATAATTGAAATCTACCCGTATGAATTAATATAGAACCTAATTGTAATCAGAACTGAACTGAGAGCTTGTGAATTGGAATCGATTCTAATCAAATCAGGAAATCTGTATCAATACCCAGCCCTAGTCAATTTATTCTGAGGGAACAAAAAACAATTGCGAGAGCATGCAAAACTTATTGCGAGGGAACGCAAAACATAATGCGAGGGAACACAAAACTTAATGAGAGGGGATGCAAAAAAATTTCAGAAGAAAAAAAAATTCCCACCATGTCCTCTAAGGGGCTACGTAAAATGTATCTTGGTCTAAGCTGTTTTTTTTTATTTTTTTTATTTTATATATATATATTACTTTTTATTTATTTTTTTGCAGGGGAGAAAATGAAGGGTAATTTTTAAAAATAGTAAAGACACAGATCCTTTTTTGATCTTCTAAAGTTGCCTCAGAAGCTGCACAACAGGGATGTGAATGAAAAAAAAAGCTTGACGGGGGAAAAACAATTTCTGCAAAATGCTAATTAACTTTGTCACAACCCTGACTGCATTTGTTACCTTCACAAGCAATTTCAGCCATTTCCCCCTAATCACTGGACAAGTATTTAGTTTTTGCACATATTACTTTGATTATCCACAAAAAAAGTTGCCACATCGGGAGGAAGAACAGGGGATAGATATTTCACTGTTGCCATGCAACAGCAGCTCTGACTAACTGGGTGGTGACAGTGCAGCAGTTCTATTAATGAGAACTCAAAGTGTAAACTTCATACAACACAAGGGTTCTGTGAAAAGGACACGGCCCTGCAATAATGGGGTTGTGTTTTCCATCCGCCACCCATATTCCCAAAAGAAAATACAGTATGAAAACAAATAACTGTAGGCCATATTGTTCGTA